>NW_009611252.1:60212-70181 GCF_000690535.1 Cariama cristata
TGATTCTCTCCTTCCAAGGAAACAGGCTCTCTGAGACAAGCCCCTCACATGCTGGCTAGAAGGACTGCTTCTGCTAGCTCTTCATCCTCCTCTTTCCAACCAAGGGCTGCAGTTACTTCCTCCTCCTGCTGGCTCTAGTGCAGCAACATTCACACTGTGCCAATGAAATGCATTGGCCCCAGCTGCCCTCACTGCCTGTCTCATCAGGCTCAGCAGCACCTGGGGATTTAGCAAGGCATCACAGGAAAATCCAAGCTCTCCCTGCACGGAGCACTGTTTCTTCATCTGGGCTCGTCGCCAAACCACATCAGTAACTTTATTACATCTCCCTAATTGGCAGCTTATTTCTCAGGCAAACACCTTCAAAACTTCAGAGCGCCTACTAAATATTTATGGATTTGTCTTCACAATGACTCAGTTATCAGGAAGGGGGAGAGAGATGCAAAGTAAGCCACAAAGAGGTTAAGACTACAACAAGGAGGCAACTAGGATGCTACAGTGCTGACTGCCTAATTTCCCTATTCAATGGCTGAAGACAAAACTAGCATCCAAAGCAGAGAGTGAACGAGAACAGAGCTGCATTTCTCTGCAGAGCAACGAAAAAGCCCTGATGGCAGACTCTTCAAGAGCTTGGACACCATCTGTCCTTACTTCTCTGAGTAGAAATTAGAGATTATTTAGCCCAGAGGAGAGAGAAAAGGGACCCATGACATGTCAACGCATTAATTAGGGTCCTCATTTGAGAAGATCTGCATTTCAGACGCCAGTTTAAGGCTTGTTTACATCTTCCAAATTCAACAAGCACTGGTTAACATGCCTGAATAGTTTTGGAGCATGGACTGAAAATCCAGGTGCCTTCCCTTGACGTCTCACTAGGAACATGCTCTCGTCATGAAATTAGTGCATACCAGGGCCAAGGATGTGAAGGGGAGCTGCCAGACCTATGCTGTCCATCAGACCCTGCCAGCACTCACTCCAGAGGCTCAAGAAGCAATGTGAAGTAGACTTGCACCAGCTGCTGAACTTGGGTCAAAACTGAAGTTCTTTTGGGTGTGCAGAGAGGCAGAACTGTATTTGCCTCCACAACGTGATAGTAAAAATAAAGCATAAGCAGTATACGGTGCAGGATTTTATTATCACACTTTTGGGTTTAGTTGGCTAAATTCTATCCCAATCCTCCTGAGGAAAGAACACCTACACTGGAAACCTCTCGAGAGGTTTGTCAATTCATAGTGGAAACCACTCTTGTCTGTGCTAAAAAGTCCTACCTAATCCCAAATAGCACGCCTGATGAGAGCCAAATTAATCACTGCAGCAATGTCACAATGTCAGCGAAATTACTCCTGTACACTTATTACAAACCAGGAAGTGTTATTCCCAATCAAAATCGCACAGTTTTTTGAACTTTAGGAGGCTGCTATTGCTTGAGGTTTACCGTAGGTTTCCCTTTAACGGGGGCCAAGTCCTGCGGGCAATAGAGACATCTACCGGCAAGCTCCGCTCGGCTCTCCGCCGGGAAAAACCGAATTCCAAGCCTTGTGGGAAAATCTGTGCGTACTCAGTTCAGGAAAAGACAGGACTGAAGGCAATTAGCATTCAAATGATTTATTCCCTGCCAGATTTCCAGGAGTTCATAGGTATATAAGCACAGATTAAGTAGTACAGGACCAATTAACTGAAGAAACCCGTTCCAGAAAGTACAAAGGAGGATGTGGGAGGTGTGAGGGGAAGTGACAGCTATAAACAAATGAGTGCCTCTTCTGCCTCCCAGGAACCGGAGCTCTATTCATTGTTTCCACTGATATTTTGAAAGCGATTACCTGCATTCTGCTCTGGATTTGCCACAAATACCCAGAATGGAGCAATTAGCAGCAAGAAAATAATTCATAATTCCCTCACTGGAGTGCTAGGCATGAATTAATACAGAACTTTCTTAGCAATGGGCAATTGTGCAACTCCTCAAAATGAAAATCACAGAGGATGAGAAGGGAAGAACTAATGCTCTTTTTAATTTGTTAAATGACTCAGCTATCATTCTGGTGCCTCCTGCTTACCTGAGTAGTGATGATGCAGATCTTGCGATGTTTTCAAGCAGGCAAAGATATCTGAAATAATGTTTAAAGGATCATTACGTTAATTCCTATAGCAGAGATAAATGCATGATTTTTTAATTCCTTCCATCCCACAGTTTGTCAGGAAACAGATTAATCAGAATTACTGTCTCAGCATTCTATAGGGGAGAATCAGTAATAGGCTTTAACTATGTTATAAAGTACAGTATATTGGCAGATTTCAGTCATCAATGTAATATAGCCAGATCACTTATTTATTCAGGGAAATAGTGGGAAACTTGTGATATTAACCTCAAGGACGTGTAGCTTCTCTAAGCCAATTACACCTCTGGGATATTAAAAGCACTTTGCTGTCCATCATGCTTCACAGCCTCCCAAAGGGATGATTTTTCCAGCTCCATCCTCAGTCATTAAGCATTCCATTAACTATACTACTACACCAAAGTTATAATAATACTGTCCCATTAATCCACAGCATCTAAAATGTTGTTAGAATATAAACAAACAAACAATTTCTGTGGTTACATATTTAACAGGCACAGCCAGATCAAATTTGGTCCAAAAATCTTTGTTTTATAAAAAGTCTTTTTAATAAAATCAAGATTAATGAGCATGTTTTCACTAATTGGATAAAGTCACTTTGTTCTATTGGAAAACAATCCTTCAAAATACCAGATTTCAGAAAATATGTATACTGTGCTACTTTTAATTCTGAAAAATGAGATAATCAAAACTGAATCTTCATCAAAATATTTGAACATTACACTTCTTCCTCTATTTTATTTGCTTATATTCCCCTTTCTAGTGAAAGAGATCTTAAATAAAAACCATAAACAGATGTTGGGGGAAGGACCAGCATTTCCACTGAGTGCCCTTGGTGATTCAAGGTCCCTTTTGCTCCCCTTGCTGGACCCAACTAGTTCTGTTGTATTTCATATGCTGTAAAACAACAAACATGAAAATGGGAATGGGGGCTAAGTCATTCCTTTTGAGGATGGGAAAACTAGATTTTAATCAAAGCAATGGTGCCCTCTCGAGAGTAGCTCCTTAACTCACTACATTTGCAGCAGTGTGCTTCAGCACTGCAGCATTTTGTGCACAGCCTGACCCAGAAAAAGCAGCACTTGAAGGGGTGATGAGTCTAAGAGTGACTCCTTTCTGCATCATAGCTAGGCTCAAAAAGAGAGAGATGCCCAGCTGCTCAGTCTGTTACAGCTAAGTGGTATGTCAGGAAAACTGGAAGACAGACTAAAAGGCAACAAATACAAATGAAGTTAACTAGCACTCTGCTTTTGCGGAGCAAAGTCATTCCTCGCGATAACCTTGAATTTCTTAATTGGCCATTTTGTAATAAATTCAATCCTTCACTGATTTCATCATTTCAGGGAAACCACACAAACAGAGAAATTACACCAAACTGTGACTTGAAAAATCAAGCACATGTTAAAAATTTTATATCACAATCTATCCTCAGGTATACACCCTGCTTTAACTCAGGAGGTCTCTCATACTGCCTGGGATGAAAGCAGCAATATCAACCCAAAGAGTTTCTTCCTACTGAGAAGGATAACATTACTGGTCAGACTAGAACAAAACCAATTTTTTTCGTTTAAGATTTTGCAGTTATCATGAGGAAAATCTGTCGTCATAAAAACACCTTTCACTTTAAAGACAAATTAGTAACTAACACATGAAACAATAGCTGAACATTTTCCTATAGGCCTCCCACTATAGTAAATTAACTTCCTTTTGGATTTTGTACTTCAGAATTGTCAGTGAGATTTGCAGACAGGAATTAAAATGAGTGACAAGCAACCAAAAACTTACTGCCAGTTTCCTCTGAAGTTCTCAACCTGTTTAAAAGCAAACATTTGATACATTACTCCAAAATTTCTGTCATTAAGCTAACAATGGCACATATAAAAAGATGTGATCTATGTGAAAGCAAAACTCACAAAGGTTTGATCAGCAATCATAAACCAAAATAACCCTCAGTGCAACTTTGTTCACTGACACAATCAGCAAATAATCTTCAGTTACTGAAGAATAGCCACATTTTTCTGCACGTTTCTTTCCCTGCTTTATGTTCAGTTGCTCTTATGATTCTGCACCGCTGTTCATATCGTTTATACTGCAATAACAGTATCAGTTACAGATCACTTCAATCTCATATACAGTTCTTCATTTTTCAGTCAATGCCGATATGTATTCACAGCTACACATGCCATTACCTTTACTTGCACAAAACCAGACTCTTTAAACTGATGGTCGTTTGGATTAGCAAGGTTGCAGAAAGACTACCGCATCAGCATTAATGTTAAAACAGTCTTTGTTACAGAAGACAGTGGATATGATTCACCTCACAGACCAGAGAGATCCCATTGAAGACAACAGACCAAGTAACAGAATCAGGCCGCTCAATGGCCTCTAAGTCCTGCTGGTAAGTATGCAGTTTGCCTACTGCCTATAAATGACTGGGGAAAAAAACAAAACAAAACAAAAAACAACAATCGGATGGGTAAAAAACACAGTATCTTTTTTCCTCTTTCCATGGTGAAGTTACAAGGGATGTGACAGCTTTCTGGTGTCTTTTATTTATTACAAACACAGTGTTACTAAATAAGAGAGATATAAAAGAAATTGATGAAAGTAAGAAAGAAAAGGAAAAGAAACATACAGACAGCACTGCATGGGGAAAAATACCTCCAATATTAAGATAACGATCAATGAAGCTGGGGAAAAAAATCAAAAAACCCACAATAAAATTTAAAACACTTTTGAAATCAGTATACTTTCACTAAATATAGTCAAAGCTTAATAACTATTGAAAACCCATTAAGAAAACCAAGCTAAATATTTTGTAAATGTGTAGACTCAGTATGAAAGAGATTAATCAGAGAATAAGAGAAGCTCTCAGGAGCTGCTAGCATTTTAATTATTAAAAAAGGAAACATGCAATATGCACAGCAAAAGCAAATGCAACTTTTCATGCTCACTAGATTGGAATAATGGCTAGTTAAAGATGCTATGGTGATCTTAACAATTGAATTAGAATACTGGATTATTGTTAGAATAAAAAGAGGTGTCTATTCCACCTAAAATTATACACTTTGTTTAAATTGATCTCTTTTATCTCCATTAATAAGGCTTCATGTAAAGAAACGTTAACAGACTGAATTGCGTTGACTTTTTGTTTCACATAAATTTCTCACCCTAAGTATATTGCAGAACTGAAGGGGAAACGTGCAGAAAGTATAGCAGTTTCTTTCTAAAAGCACGTGATGAATATCTTAATATACTAATAATACATACGAGGAGTGCCTGTTCAGAGTACTTTTCTTGGTGGTTCCAAACAGGCTATTACTCAAATCCTGTAAAGAAGAGAGATAAGATAGTTTTACTGGTAAAATCTACACATCACTGTCATATACACACTGCACAACTCAAAAAGGTACAATCTTGAAAACACTTATTGATACACTAATTGTTAGCACGAATAATGACACTGACAGGCAGGTTAATCCCAGGATTGCCACTAAAATGGACCTAATTTGCTCACATCACAGTTTTCCATACTGTCTCCATACATTTGAATAAAATACTCAGGTACCCACCTATATCTCATTACACTCACAAAGAGTGTTAAACATCTTCTAATATGGACGGTATTAGAGAACTCTCTTTGTGTTGGAAAATTCCAGTTTAGGGATAGACTTTACAGTTGTTGAAAATAAAATGTATCCTAGACCTCTATAACAGAAGATGGTAACACACTGAGCAGCTTTCCAGTGATATTTAGATCACATATTTTCCAGGTCTTACAGTTAAGGAAGTACTCAGTCAGTCTTTTAGACTTCCAACCATATTAGGGAAAATTGGGCCAGCCAAGTCCTCCTAATGTGCTAGTCAGAAATCGGATTATTCTTCTGCATAGTAGTCAGGTAGATTTCAATTCTCAAAAGAAACAGAGCCCCCCTAAAAAGTTCAAAGATGACAAAGTTTAAAGATAACTTAAGTAAAATTCAGCTTCGAGTATTATCTGAAATTTCGCTCACAATGTTTTTATTTCACTCACATTTCCACCTTGTACCTTGTTTTGTAGATGAAAAAATCTTTAACAAAACCAAAACCTTCCTACACACACCCCTGCTTTACTCCCTGCTACCCATCAGGAGGGATCTCTGAACCACTGGTGTTCCATGGGTAAATCTGAGAAGCACCACTTTAGGAAAAATACATTTCTTTAAAATACATCATACTCAAAGTGGAACATTTGGATGCAGCACTATTGTTACACCTCAGTGACAAATATAAACTCTCATAGCCCAGACATGACTTAAGGAGAGGCATAGCAACTCAGTGGGTATCAGAGGCTGTATTTTGAAAGAATAAATAATTTGAAGTTAATATTCTGGAAGTGACTAGTTTCGGCCTAACTCCAATCCTGCTGTAATCAGTGGAATTCTTCTCAGAACTTTAAAAATCCCACCCTTGAGTTTTACCCAAGACATCTAATATGAGTTCTTAAGCACCAGATTACTTGGTCTCTTCACACAGTTTTCCTGACTATACCTTTATTTTGCTTGTCTGACCTCATGTTTCACATTTCAAAGATTTATTGATTTAGACTCCAAGCTCAGGCTTGACAGAATACAAAATCAGTAAATTTATTCCTATTTCTCTCCCTCTCTCTACTCTTTCACACAAAACCCTGCCATTTTTAAAATTTAGATTCAGGCTCTCTTTGCTGGTATTTGAGATTCAAATTCTACCACACTCAGAATAGCAGATCTGAAACTATCTAGTTAATTTTTATTCCTTAAAGAAAAAAAAAACAACTCATAGCATTTACAGTGAAAAATAAACTACGCTTTTAAAGATCACCATTTTAATAATTAAGCGTGCCAGAAGCAAAACAGGCAAGTAAGGGTGCTGTTGTAAAAGGAAGAGGAAAGGATTATTCACAGTTCCTTTTCTTAATTTATTCTTTGTTAATTTCCTTTCATACCTCTGAGACACTCCTATGCAATGTAGAGAAAGATACATTTTCTTCCATTGGCTACACCATTTTAAAATAGATAGAAGTTTCTATAATCCCGATTCCTGCCCCTAGTCTTCAGGAAATATAAATTGGTCTAGCTCCATCAAGGTCAATGAGCCTATGTTGATTTACACAAGCAGAGAATCTTTACATTAAGAGCTGCAAATTAATTCTGATAAATAATAAGATATGGTGTTTAGAAGCCAGTGGTTAAGAAACCTAAGCTTTGCAATTATTATCAATATTCAACTCCCACTTTGCAAGAAATAAATTTGTCTCTGTGACAGACTAAGAGCTATGTAGCTATCTTTCCAAAATTTTCTTCACTCTGCTAACCAATTCTGCCCACAGGTTCAAAACCAAGTTGTGTGCTCACTCATTGCTTAATGAAACATCAACACACACGTCATTTCTGGCCAACTTCTTCATACTCAGAACCACTCCATGATTCAATAATTTAATATCCTACTTCAATAATCTTAATAGAGTGTTAACAGCTGTTAAATTATTAATTTACTCGTACACATGCACTGTGCCAGCAGACAACAAAGTTCCTCATCTCTCAAGGAGTATTTCATGACATAGAACCTATAGTGGCAAGTCCAGGGATGCCAGTAGAGCTACCCTGGGCTCATCCAAGGCAAAACTATGGACTAGGATGTGTAACCTTAGGTCTTACCTCTCGAGAATGCCTCAGGTAATCACAGAATGGTATGGTATGCCTACTGATGTCTTGATTTTTCATTTTCTGCTGCATGTAACTGAGACGTTCCAAACCTAGCCAAAAGAGCAAGTGTCAGTTATTTCCAGAGTGTAAATGAACACCTCTAATGCTACAAACTAAACACCTATGCAATGCTATAAAATAAACACCTATATACCATATTGCCCCAGCAAATGTGTAATGGGCTATAAAAGCAGTAACAGAATTTCATAGGGTTAAAACAGACTGTTTCCATTCTCTGTCAGTAGATTTCGGAGGAGCGCAGCCCTTCTCAGACCATGCTGTGCTGAGTCACAGCATCCCCAGCAACTCGCAGGATGAAGCCACTGAGCCGCATCACAGCAAAGCTGAAAGATAAGATGAACTATGCAAAGGATTTCTGAGAATGAAAGAGCTGGAGAATTACTAAAAGAAGAGTAAGAATGCCATTCCCTTTTCATTCCAACAGAGACGATACAGAATTCATTTATTCCCTTTGGAGGATGTGTTCCTGAGCAATAAGCAATGAATAATGCATGCAGAGGATCTGCCAGCAGATACAGTATTGCAGCACTGCCTGTGAGTGTAAATGCCCTGAGAAATTCACGAGAGAGTTTATTTTTGCAATTAGTCAGGATGCCACTTTAGAAGACACCTGGGGAGAGGAGACAAGGATATCATCCTCCTTGCTTCCCACTTATTCCTGAGGATTAGTATTCTACTAGCTCCCACGCTAGACAGGCAGCACTCCCAGAAAGATTTAACTGACTTTCCATCCAACCTATGTTCCTTTTGCCTCTGCAATGATGCAGCAAATAACCAAGTCGTGTGCGCCTGCAACCTAATTCTAATTCTGTAAAAATTATGCCATGAGGTGAATGCAGCGGATGACACTTTGAATTTGTGAATTTTTATTTACTGCTTCTTTTTAAAAGCTTTTCTGACTTTCACCATCTGCAAAATATCACATACTTAGCTGACTGAAATTAGACACAGTGAGCCAGTTCTTGCTGTGTTTCTCTTGCTCATCCCAGGCATTGATATCTGTGGGCTCTGAGCTCGCTTGGGTGTTCTGGGGACAATCATCCACTCTAATCACCTGGTAAGATAGACAAAACGACACTCAATTTATAGGGTGACTAGCACCTCTGCAGTTCCTCTGACAGCTTATGACATGGCCTTTCAGAGCATCACTGAAATGCCAATGACTGAACTCGCACACAATTGAGAAACAGATTTTCCCATTTTTCTTAGAAGTTGCAGAAGACATAGTACTTTTGTCTAGCAAATACTATTGATGAAAGATCTAGCACTACAGTTTCTTAAAATGAAGTTTCAAGTCCTTCAGAATACCTTCAGAGGTGTTAGGTCTCAAAGTTCAAGTCCAAGATCTGTTGCTGACCTGAGCATCTTATGTAACAAATCAGTCTTCAGGTTTCATTTCATTAAACAGAGATAACTCTTTCCAGCTGACAAAGATCCTAGGAATCTCTGTAAACCTTCATAAACAGTTTTTTATATATGTACACACGCATACAGTTATGACAGTTGCCCCATATATATGACACAATCATTACGCTGTCTGCAATGTGCCAAATGTTTGACGGATTCAGAGAAAAGACTGCGGGACTCCTGTAGGCAGGAGACAACATTACAAGGCTTGGCTTGCTTATTTACAGTTGCACATTACCTGGATGCGGCTCAGCACTCCTTCAGTCTATGCTAGATCATATGAAGCTTCCCCAAGTCCCCCTGCCAGCTAAAGTGCAAGGATTGATTGCTTTCTGTGTAAAACCAATAGTATACCTGGTATACTACCTAGTAAACTCCATAGACTTCAACATGTTCAAAACACACATTCAAACAAAAGAGAAATTAAACCAAAGTCAGACACACAAAAAAAGATGCCCCAATTTGTGTGCAGCGCTTTGAATGTTTACATTTTCAACTAAGCTACGCTGCAGAACTGCTTCTAATGACTGACAAAGACAGCTATGGGATATGTGATTCTCTTGCATCTGCACATACCGGCACCTGAAGGGGTTTTTTATTCTTCTTTCCTCTCCCAGACTTTCTGTCTCTGTTTTGTTGGTTTGCTTTTATTGCCTCACTGTCGTGTAGCTCACTGGATCGTAAAAACTCTGTGGGAAAGA
>NW_009611252.1:70212-100990 GCF_000690535.1 Cariama cristata
AAAAAACTCCATTAAGCTATAGAGGTTTGTTTACTAAGAGAAGATCTGATAAGACTGAGAGTTGGCAGACCTCCAAAGCAAGCTGAGAAAGACTTGTGACACCCAAAGCTGACACTCACGCAGTTCAGTGCCAAGATGTGCACCATCACAAGATATAAAACAACAAATGTTATCCATCATCTTATATTATTCATACTTAGAATGGGAATCTGCTATATTCTAGCTGTTGGTGAGAAAACTTGGTGGCGGACAGGGAGGGTTTTAAACTAGCTATAAAAATGTATACCTTTTCATTCTTCATGCATCCATCTGACCTATGATACTGCTAATATATCTCTTAGCAATTGTGTAATGTATTTTGGGTCCAGCAACTCTTGCATTCCATTCCCAGGGCAGGAGACTTCCCCAGAGTGAGCACAGTCCCTCTGTCACCCTAGCTGTGCAGCCACAGTCATATGAATTCTGTGAGACGGGGATAATCAGGGTGGCTGACACACAGGTATGGTACAGCTCTGACACCCTGCACACTTCAGAAATTCCCTACAGCAGTCAGACCCAGCACAAAGCAAGCAAAGGAGTAACTCTGGACTCTGCTACTACCCTCAACAGCAGCTAATACCTCCTGGGTGCAAGGGAAACATTTTTGTAATGTCTTGGGCTCCCTAGTAAAAGATACTGTACAGGTGTAGTGTTTTATAATTACCACCTATGGCCTTGCAGGTTTTTCTTCTTTTGTCTTTCTTAGGGGACTCTAAGCTGTTGCTCCTGCAGAAACTCCAGTCCCTCCAGAGTGGGCTGATCCAGAAGGAGGCGCTGCGTTTCAGCTTGTTCTGAGAGATTATGCTACCGTTACACGACCTGTCAGAGTTGTAGGAGCAGGACTTTGATTCTCTTATCTGGACATGCCTGGGAGGACTACCCATGCAATTGCAGTCACTGTTACAGGTGGAACGTATGCACAGGGCCGCCTTCTTTGTTTCTGAGCTGAAAACACCTTTCTCATCACCTTCAGAGAATCCCCAGTTCACATAACCACCTTCAGTTTCTTCCCTGTCATCGCAGGAGGGTGCTGGACTCTCTTCAATATCCAGTGATGGCTGGAGACCAAGAGGATGATCAGCCTTTACAACATTAGACTTTTCTGATGGCAAATGAATAACAAAGTCTCTCTGGCTCCATTGATAATCTGGCTCTTTTCCAATGAGGTTTACACTCCGCAAGTTTTGCTGCACCACAATGCTGCTTTGAAGTTCATCTCTGAATGCATGGTCCCTGTACTTGGCAGGAGCGCTCAAAAAGGACAAATTTAAGGTGGCATCCTCAGAGAAAGAGCCTCCCTGATAGTCAGGGGGCACCAGCAAAAATTGTCCGTATCTAGGGGTTGACTTAGTCTCAGAGGATATTCCCGAAGTGAGTGTGTCACTTTCTATTTCTATCTTTCGTGAGTTGTCTTCTACAACCTTGTTACTCTCGGTCCTGAGTATGTGGTCTTTGCACTCTGATGGCCACTGACTCCGTACCAAGCTCCGTAAAAGGGAGGGTGGCATGCTGTAGTAGTTGTATTTCTTGTCATACAGACACTCCAGGCTGCTCAAGGTCTTGGAATATAGTGCATTGCTCCAACTATGGGGCAGCTTCCTACAGGTTTGATGTTTTGTGTCAGTCAGTAATGCTTCTTCCACCTGCAAGGTGTCTACAGCTGAAAGCACTTTCAGGATGTCCACTGTCAAGGCAGACAGGTCTTGCAAATGTCCTAGCTGGCTGTCCAGGGAGAGTAAAGACTCCTTGATATAAAATACTTTCTCATGCACTTCTTTAAGCTGCAGAAACATCTCCCCCACTCTAGGTGAAAAAAGAAAATATAACTAAAATATCAAAACACAGATCTTTACTTCTGTTTACCAGATAATGAAGGAAGCTGTTAACACATTTCAAAAACTCAGGGTTTCAAACAGCCCTTTATGTTTTTTTTAATGGTGACTTCCATTTCTATGAATATCTACATTTGATAAAACCCACTCAGACTTACAACATGTCATTCAGATTAGGAAGGAAAACAAGATCAAGGAGTACCTATTTTAAAAATTGCTATTTTCTTAATAATGTCCATTCCTTGCCATAGAACTACTAAACCATGGACAGCAGGACACAACTTTGGAATGGCTATTGCTGTAAATGTAAAATGTTGTAAAGTATACTTCTTGTCAGCTCGTCATCCTGCATTTCTACATTTCTTGTGCAAGAACGAGAAGGACAGTGTTCACATAAACCTACAGATACTCTTGTATTTCTCAGATACTGGAGACTGTTGGGGGAAAGGTCTTCCCAAGAACCTATCTGGCCTCAGGGAAGACTCTGTATGTCTGATGCCATCAGTTATCTTCAGCTAAAATTCAACTGCCCAAAAAGCAAAGTCTTTTTTTATGGTCTTCAAAACCCCAGTGAACAGTGCAAGAACTTCTTGGCCTGGAATGATACAATTTTAACCAAATCATTATCTTCATGGTTCCTGAAGATACTCTCTGTGGTGCTCTATCACTAAGACAACACTAAACTAACTGCAGGCAATATGCAAAAGTTGCTCC
Source organism: Cariama cristata (assembly GCF_000690535.1). Classification (NCBI taxonomy): domain Eukaryota; kingdom Metazoa; phylum Chordata; class Aves; order Cariamiformes; family Cariamidae; genus Cariama; species Cariama cristata. The sequence goes on from NW_009611252.1 coordinate 72,798, forward strand.
TTTCCTTTGTCACTGAGTAAATAAAAGATGTAGTATTTAACCAGTAGCTGAATAAAATCAAAGACCAGTGTTCCAAAATAATTTATTCATCTAAACTAATTTCTTGAATTAATGTTATGCCATGTTGTGAAGCGTTTCACCTCTGCACTCAGAAAAAAATTCCTTTCCAGATCTGTATTTATCCACAAAATGAAATCTTATTGCTGTAATCGATTCTACAGCTTTTGAACAAAGCTACTTATTTCATTTCTTTTACAGGGGACATTCATTTTGCTTGTGTGTTTTGTTTTAGTATGCAGAAAATAAGATTATGAACAGGCAAAGATTAAGAGGCTATCTTTATCTAGCAAAATAAATCTACTAGACGAGATCAGTATTGGCATTTAGTAAGACTTTTTATAGCAGTCACTTTCTTTAACTCTTCCCATTAAACTTAGTGGCAGCTTTGCCATTGATTTCAATGAAAAGCTAAACTGGGCCCCGTTTACAGTTGTGTATCGACATTTTGCAAACCAAGACACTACATTGCAGATAACTCTACAATGGTTATACAGTTATTTCTGTACACAGCAGATATAGTTAATCACAAGCAATACCCTTACAGCATTCCTACACTGCTACGCCTTTAAAAAAATATAGGTATTTTATGCTGTACACTGGCATGTTTTTGTGGTGCTACCTGGTCTGCAAAAGTGCAACTGAGTAACATCTTACTGTACTCCTTTAACCACCTGAACGCTGCGTATACCTGGGGAGGCAATTCTGCCAGCATGGCTTCCCAGCCAGGCCTGCCATGCAGTTCAAACAGATACATTACGTTTCCATCAAATTAGCAAGGCCTATGCACATTATGGCTCCTCATGTTCACAGTGGTCATAACCTGCTTCAAAAGCATCAGCTTATCAAAGTCTTTTTATACGACTAATATACACAAAGAAAACAAATCTGCAGCAAAACACACCTTTCTGTTGTCAGACGAATCCTTTCACTGTCACTGGAACTCAGGCTTTCATTCTTCTCATGAAAGTATTTTTCCACACACTGTTCCTCGAAGTCATGGAGTTTCTTTAACTCCTCATCACTCAGGTACAGCTCTGAACAAAGGAGGCACGAGTCGGTATGAAGTGTGCTGACAAATGCAATTGTTTGTAAGCATCCATGAGAAAAAAATAAAACTGTCAGAACTGGTTTCCTCCCCTTCCCTTAACGAGAATGAATCAGACCTAACTCCATGAATTTGGGCTTAAGTATAAAGACTCAGCATGCCAAATACATATAAATATGTTTTTCATCTTTCCTTAGACAGAGATTAAAACCACAGTGACAAAATTCCAGTGCACTCCCTTTTAAAGCCTTGAAACTACATACCCAAATGGCTGCTCCTCAAGATGTATTTTCTCCTAAATTTTTCCTGTATTTTGTTATACATGTATGACTCACAAGACAGATAGGATACGTAAGACTTGCAAAGATTTCACTACAGTTCGGTCCAGGCATTCTCTTAGGGCTAGTCACCTTTAACAATTACAGTCCTTCCAGGTACTCAAAGCTACAAAGCTGTTTTTCACCTAATTGCTTCATATGTTCCTATGTATAAAACATTAAGCAATACTACCAGGTGAAAAAGAACACTTTCAAAAGTTTAAAATTCCACAGCTTGCGCTGCTCATGAAGCTATTCTTCTAGCACCAAGATTTTTGAAAGTATAGATTGATTATAAGTCAGTATGAAGAGATGCATACTGTGGAAAGCTGCTTCTCTGATCCAAACTCCACACTTTGCAAACTCCTTTTTTCTTTCCTTGTCCACATACCAGAGTCCTCACTGTACTTGCTAAGGGGGTATCTGCGCCAAGCTACAGGCCACTGTTTGCTACAAGCTTGTAGCACTCGGCTGCAACACACAGCTCAGCAGGGAAGCCCCCAGTAGTGTTCTGGGGTCACCCTCGCTCTCCGAATGAGACCTGATCTCCTCCTAGGCTCTTTCCCCCACTAACCCATCTGTGTTCTGGCCTCCAAGATCTTACTCTCTGTATCTTGGTATTTTCATTGATTTTCCACAGGGTGGCACTGGACCCTCATTGCTAAAATCAGTTAATTATAACCATACCAAAATTTAAGTCGAAGAAACTTATCAAGTAATGCATAGGCATATAGAAAAGGGACAGACACAAAGGTACATAAACCGGAAAAAAGTCTCTTTCTGAGAGAAGTGTAGGCGAGGCATGAGGCCTCTTCTATCCAAGGACTTTTAGATGCGCTAAGTGGTGCTTCAGTTTTCCTTGTGCCTAATGTACCTTATAAGTAAGACACCCTCTTTGCTACATCAGTGACCCACACTATGCATGCATATAAAATAGGCAGTGGTACTTCAAAGGCAGGCTGATGTACCCAGTCATGATGGACAAGCTGAGCCTGGGAGCAGCAGTAAAGCAGCTCAGCATTGCTTAGTTAAGCCCATTTTTGAACTCTGTAACCACCTGTGAGTGTGCCAGGTATCTCCAGCTATTCATGTTCAACAGAAAAAATCCTACATGAAGCATAAACCAGGCAGCATCGGCTCACCTCTGCAAGCCCCAGGGTCTGCTCACCACCAAGCCCCACTAATGAGTATTCATTCCCACACCAGTATCTCGTGGTCCCCTCCCCACAATGCCTAGGGCTGTTTCTGGTAGAGCTGCAGGAGCTGGTGACAGTGGGACAGGGAACTGCTATTGCCTTAACAGGGTGTTAGGACGGACCCTGGGATGGAGAAGTCCAGGTTGGGAAGGGTGAAGGAGGTGGGCTAAGGTGCAGTGATGAGCCAGTGCACAAAGGGAAGGATGCAGTGAGGAAGTGGGAGACCCCTACACTCTCTCTGCATCTGCCACCACTGGATCTCCTCTGTCCTCAGGCTCAGCAGCTACTTTCTTTGGGCAATTAAAAAGGAATTGTTGGTCTTTTCACGACAAATGTACAGAAATATATACCTCTGGTATCGTTTGTTTTCTTTCAAAACAAGGCTATTCATTCCTATAGAATAAGTTGCTGTCTCTATTTCAGCCCAGAGTTGTGATGTATCTTGACTGGTGCACAGTATGTAGCACAGCAAAAGCCAAATACAAAGCAAAGCATTCCCCTAGTCATCTTTTCCTACAAGAGTTCTCAGACAGGCAGGTTAAATTCAGTTTTGCAAACAAAACCAGCCTCCTACCCAGAGAATCTTTTTTTTTTTTCCCCCAAGGAACTGAGCTACAAAGTGATGGGAGGCTGGCAAAACATTTCTCATCAGCTATTTCTTTTAGTTCCCAGCTTAGCTCTGCTTACTTAGTCCAACGTCACCTTCCTCTTGATCCAGCTCATTTGGGGGCTGATGGTGGAAGATGCGGTTTATCAGAACTCCAATGTGGCTCAGGAGGATGAAAGGTGGAGGCAGCCACGGCTTCTCATGGTAGGTCATAATGTAGCGGTACCGGTTGTACTTCCAGAGCTTGTTCGATATGGATTTCAAATCATAATAAACATTACTGAGAAGAGAGATGGAGGGGAAAGGAGGGTAAAGCACTCCTGTGAGTGATCTGCTTGTCTACAGATCTAATTTGACACCGAAGAAAAGTCCCATCCCGCAAGTGAGGTAAATCAGCTTAGCAACTTTCAATTAACAAAGCAGCAGCATGTGTCTGCAGCTACTGCACTGAGAATGAGATCTTCAAAGCTGCCTAACAGATTTGGAGATCCAATTCTCATTCACATTAATGGGAACTGGGCAAAAAATATCCCTGAAGTGGCTTTGAAATCTCAGCTGGATTATTTAAACTTCAATACATAGCCTAACTGAGAATTCAACATTGTCTGCCTCTTTGGACTGGATTAAATGTAGCAGTCAGGCTAAGGGAAGAGCATTAACAAAACGGCTCTGCTACTCTTCAGTGCGCTCCCCCTAAACAAAATACTTGCTGCAAGAGGCAGCTACACAAGCAATTCTTCTGCAGGGTAATCTTTGGAGCTGTGATATTACTAGATGTGAATGTTGTTGCACTGAATGATTTCCTCTATCTACTATCATAGACCCAAATACAGGAAAGCAACTTCATGGTTTCTGGCATTGTAATTTCAGTTGCACTGTCATACTACACACACAGCATATAATCGCAAAAACATCAGCTTTGCTTCTAGGAACATCATTAAATATATTGCTCATACCCATTTTTGGTCCCACTTCCGGAACAATCAAATCACTAGGCAGAAAATTTAACATACCATCATTGCTGAAGGTTTAAATCTAGAAATAATTCAAATTACAATTTCACAGCTGTGTATTAAAAAAAAAAATTGATGCCTTGCCACATTTCAGGAAAGGGATTTCTAATTGGAAGTGGGAATAGAATGAGTTTTGATCATTCAGTTTTCTTGAATATTAATCACTACATTTCTTCATTTGAAATTTTTTTGACGTACAGCTGACTTTTTCTCCCCAGAAATACTAGAACTCTAGGAAAAAATTATTAACTACTTGCGTTAGACTGTTCTTTACTAATATTTTATAGAATTTGATCCACTACAAGGGTTTGCCTGTTAAAACTTGAAGGGTTAGAATTACTCTAAAGACACTGATTAATTACTATAGAATTATTATGAATGATTATAGAATTACTATAAAGACTTTTCCTACTCTGGCAGCAGACATTAAAAAGCAGACAGACTTCAGTCTAGAACATATGAAATTGCACCAAATTATTTCAAATTATTTCCTAAAGGAAGAACATGTTCCTACAAAGTCATTATCCTCTTCCCTTGAATACCTTCTCCACTTATCTGCCAATTTAAATCTTGGACTACCCTGTGACGAACACTATATAGGCTCTTAGCACAACAAATACAACTTTTAGGAACAAAGGACAAATTACTTCAGAGCCGAGTTAATGTTGCTTGTTTGCCAGCTGGAGTTGTCCACTTTCACAGAGTCAGATTCTGTTTAAAAGGCAAAACAGTTTAGGTGTCTGCTCACCATCCCCTTCCTCCCACCTTCTTGCTTCCACCATTTTTTTTTCTTCACTGGACCCCCATGGAAGACAGGGTAACAACCACCATTAACATGCCCCTGCTGGGGTGTTTTTGGTGAAAGGCTTTTGCGGAAGTGTTGGCAGAATATCTATCAGTTGCTTTTGCTTTTGCAGCACTATACCATGGTACCTACTTAAAGAAAGCAATAAGCAAGTTGACCATGATGATGTACTGCACAAAGAGGTAGACAGCTTGGAGGAAGGGCGTGAGGAAGGAGCCAGGAGGACAGTCTTCATTGGTTTCACAGACTGAAAGTGAAGGACATACAGAGCATGGTTAGCATGGAAATCAGAGTAAAGAACAGCAATGGCATGTGCTCCTCATTTGCCCCAGCAAAAAACAGAATAGTCTCTTACTTTCATGGAGAAACATCACTAAATTTCCAACTAAAAGGTCTACCTCCATGTAAAGGAGATCTCAGACCTCGTCGTGATACTGCTACCCCGAAGTTTCCACTGCAATTCAGAAGTTATAGACACTATTTCATACATGTCAGTTCCTATGCCAGTCACCCGGACTTTTTGTTAAGGGAAAAAATGATGCAGCTGAAATGTATTTGGGAGACAGCACACACTAAAGTAAACTGAAATTCATATCTTTGATCCTTAAAGCAAGTGGTAAGGCTTTCACTGACTCTACTGTGGAAAGGATACAATGAAAAGGCTGCTTTATCAGTACTGGAGTGTTACTCCTTTAGATCTTCAGTAAGATCACATTAACTCATGTACAAAAGGATATATGGCTATGAGTACTTCTGAGGTGAAGCAACAAATCACAGAAATTAAAGGATCCTTCTTAATATTTCTAAATTGTCAAAATAAATACTTTTCAGTCTTTACAACTTTTAATTAAACGTTACACCTTTGAGGAAATTTTAAAACACATTTATAAGGCAGCAGCCCTAAATTCAGGACATATTCCACAGCATAAAGAGTCATTAGAGAAATCATAGCTTTATTTGGGAAATGTCAATTTTCTAAAGGTTTTGCATTAATAAGTGATTAAATGGATTAAACTGTGTGCTTTCCTTAAGGGAATTTTGACTTACATAACCAAAATACATAACCATCATGTGACTATTTCAGCAATAACAACGGATGCAACATCTTAAAATATTTTAATGAATCAGGTCTATGCTGAGCTACATATCTTAAATATTTATATCTATTTGCATATCTACTGTCGTATTTTAGAGACTGTTTTACTTGTACCCATCACCTAGCAGCATGAGAGTGCCTTCCATCTGTAATGCTGAAATACCTCCTGGAGTGCTTGGTTATTCTCTCTTACTGAGACAAGGTCAAAGCCATAATCAAGGTATAACATTTTTGCTATTTAGATTCATTTGTTCTATTTTTCCTACATTCAACTGGTTTATCTGTTTAAGAATGATGCCAGGTAACTCTTACTATGGGGAAAAATAATTTTTCTTTCTTATTTTTCCTTTTTTTCCCTTTATTCTTTTCTCCTTTAAGGTAACTTTTTAGTCTTTTCTCCAAGAGATCAGCAGCTTTGGATTCGCCTAGTTGGAAATTCATTTCACTGCCAGATCCCCTGACCATGAGCTAGCTTAGTTTTAGTTCTTATGTGCTTTGCTCTCAGCTTTGCAACATACTTCATTTCAAAAGCTAAATTTGAAGTTTTTAATGCTTAAACTTTATTTTTAACACAGAAATTAATATTCTCACCTTTACTCATGCATTATTACTCATTAAGGACATACATATACTGGAATCAAAATTGTTTGAGAAATAAGAGACTCAATATGTAGCCAAAACTCTAGTAGCCCAAAGTGAACATGTTTCTGCACATACTAAATATAAGTTGTTCAGCTGTACCGTGAAAATTACCTACCATCTATTTCTCCAGCATAGACCTCACCAAACATCATCCAGTAGGGCTGAAATACAATATCTCGTGCCAAAGTCCAAGAAGGAGGCTCCTCTGGTGAAAGGATTGCTTTACGCGACACTCCAAAACTCAACAGGACTATGGCCATCATGACCACAATATAGAACATGTTTGCTGTCTGGAAGACATGTTTACACGAAAGAATTAGCTGTGTTAATTATGTGTAAAGGAGACATACATTTTAGGGAAGAGTATCAATCACTGCTTTTACAAATCAGAATACAAAAACAGGGCTAACAATCTAATATGCTGGAGGAAATAGAAATATTTTATTTCTATGACCTGGACTACCCAAGTATCTTAGAGAGGTCAAAGTCACAATGCAACAAAAAGGCCACAAGTCCTACTTGCCTCTCAAGTCACTCTTAAGATCTTAAGCAAGACTTGAAAAATGCAGAGACCTTATGACGGTGCTTTTTCTCAGTGGTATTCCTTCCAAACCGAAAGCAAGGAATAGCAATGAAAATCATTTTGCCTTCTAATACTGAATTGGAATTACTATGCAAGACAGGATATAAAAGTATTAATAAGATAGTTCCCAATAACTGAGGGAAATTACAGTGGGAATCTGCAAATGTCCCTCAAGACTAGGCAGCAGTTCAGCAGCAGTTCTTAAACCAAAAGAGAAAAAGAATTAACTTTGATCTTAGACAAATTTTGCATGCTAAAATAGGATATAATTATTTGAATCAAAATGTGAAATAATAATGAGACAGTTTCCAAGAGCTAGGGGAATGATCTACAGCAGTGAGCCCATCTGCAAGGGACAGTGATTTTTCTTTCTCTTATTATCAAGCTGTATCAGAAACTCAACTCGTATGCAACCCTTCTCTAAGGAGCAAAGAAAAATGGTTTTTGTGAATAAATTCAAATAATGACTAAATTAGAGAGAACTGAAATCTGACTATGGTCAACTCACAAACAGAAAAAGACATTGTATTTACAGGTAATACATTCACTACGAATTATTAGGTGACCTCTCCTTTGACCATCATTCTTTTCTGTCACTTCTGACCCTTACATGTTCCTCAGTAGACACCTTCACTACAAAAACATTGCTCCAAGGCATAATACTTACCATTTTCCCAATCATTGTCAGGTATGGGCCAGCATGCTGATTCACAGCAAAAAGATCAAGGAGCCGAGCATACCAAAATATTATATCCAAGCAGTAAAGTAGCCTCCCTGCAGTTTGAACTGGGGGGTTGGACCAGCGTAAGCCAAAACCAATCATAAACAGGATGATAGCTATAGAATCAGTAAAATTCCAGTATTCATAAATCCAAACCTTCACTTTTTGGCGGAATTTTCCAGGTTCTGAGATAAATACCTGAGCAGAATGTAGAAAAAAACCCAACAATGGAACTCCATTAAAATCACAGATACATTCTTTAACTTGTTCTGTCTGAACTGTTTCGTGATATTTGGGAATGGATCGTTTTTTCCCTTTATTTTAATTTTTTTTGCAGGCCCGTGTACTGCATATTGCCATTCACCATAAATTGAGGTTTGTACTTAATCTACAGTGTTATATTGCTCAAGTATTCCACATCAAATAGGACAGCTCTTCCTAAGGAAAAATAGATTCTGAGCCTCAACCCATTCACTAAAAAGCACATTCCTCAGCAGAAAGAGCAACCAGTGTAGAACTGTTATGCATATGTATCATTATAAATTAATGAGCATTTTCTAGAGGAATGGTCACAACCTGCAACAGCCCTTTCAAAAGCCCCTAAGTAATGGAAAGTACCAACCTAACCTTGCTGATGGGAAAACAACTAATGCCTTTTATTTCAGACTGAAAATATAAAGAAAGATCCTTGTATTTCACCAAGGACATGCTAAAAAAAGGAGTGCTGGCAACTAGCAAGGTAAAGAATGAAATGTTCACTCCTTGAACTGTGAGGTGCCCCAAAGGGATTTTAAGCTTCACTGAGCAAATGTGTGAAGTGGAATCTTTGGGAGGCCATAAATAAAACCTTTGCACATTGCACAAATGAGGCCAATTATGCAGTGCTATGTAAGATCACACTGATAAGTAGCGAGCAAAGGAGAGATTTTGAAATTTTATGCCCTCATCCTGCAAGAACTTACACTTATGAACACATTAATGTAAACAAGTGATCCTACTCTATTCAGCTGCTCTAACTCACATGAGGAACCAGTTGCAGGATCAGGGCCTAAGGCTTTAACAATTAGTTGATACAATCTAGAGAAACAGAGGTTTGCAGTTACACATACAACAAGGCCCTCAGCAGTTAATTAGCTGCACGTGTAAGACATAGCGTCCTACAAAGTCTTTGCCAGCAGACTAGAACTAGTACATGGACAAAGAAAATCAAGTAGATGACATGAATTTCAAAGTCTCCAATCAATGTTAATGCTAGAAAGAAGAGCTGATGTTTCCACTGTCCCACCATCAAGACGATGCAACAGCACAACACTGATTTCCAAAATACTTGCTATTTCATGTTCAATTTTTTTCTCAATTAATACAATCCTTGTGTAGATTTTTTCTGTTTTATCTCATGCAGCCACAGAACTTGTATGTTTACCCAAGTTTCAATACTTTTCCAGCATTTCTGCTGCCCCTTGAAATCCTTCACCTCTCTTGTACTGATGTCTTGTACTGGTTCTGAGTGATCTAACAGCATCCTTCACTCACAACTGCAACTGCTTTTTTGTAGTTATATTCTTCTAAAAGTACAGCATTTCAAATGTCATATAAAAGACAATGCATACCACTATTGTTTACTATTTGCTGATTCTACAGTGAAGGTATGTCCGATCAGATACAACAATTTGGGAAATACCTAGCTGCATTTGTCCCCAGCCTCAGGTTTGGAGCGTAAGTTGTGTTCAGAAGCTCGAATATAATCAACTGCAAATAATCATGATTAATTTAGACTGTAATATAATTTTTACATGCTCAATGAATCCAGCACTAAAAACTGATGGTGGTTTTTTTCCAGTTTTGTTTACAGAGGGTCAGTTAGACTTGATGGAGAGCCATAGAGTATTCTACACAAAACACCTATTAATTGATAACAACGCCCGCACTCAAAGTATCTAAAGATAATCTAAAGAAATATCTAAAAATAAATTCCATATTCACTATAAGAAATCTAATGGTCCACTCAAAAACAATTAAGAAACAGGTGCCTACATAGGGGCCTCAAACCTCAGTTCAGCACACTCACTCTCAAATGACTTGCACATTACCACTGGTTTTACATATAAAATCAGAGACTTGAGGACAAACTTTTAAGATGTATTTCCAAAGCTCAAGTACTGGTCTTCATATAAAAGAAAAAAAAGCCCTGTGTAATTCTCTCCTCTGCTAAATTCTCTACAAAAAGAAGGCAGGATTTGGCATTCTCCAGTTTACGGTATTCTCTGGTTTATAATATACCCTCTATAGATGAGAAGTGAGAACGGAAAAGCTTACCTCCCTGACTTTTTCAATAGCAGTGCTGAAAATATAAATGATAACAAGCCACTCTTGCACACTTGGTCTTGGTTCCATCTTCACCAACACAGTGTAAGTGAAGAGCATGAGAAATGCCATGTACGCCATCTATAAAACACACAGTATATAATCCATATGCACAAAAGCCAAATTTCTGCAAACATATTAACAGGTGATTAGTCTGACTATATGTATTCAAACTACTAAGGCACTGTCAGATTTTTGAGCCCAGAATCTTTCTTCCAGTCCCCCAAAGTACTTTTTATGGGAATATCCTTAAACATAATTTGGAAATTGGTGTTTTAGTGCTGAAAAAATGGGAGCAGAAGAGGAACTTTTGCAGCACTTGTTCACCTAGGCCCCAGACCCATATATAAGAGAGACTATTTTATCTGCACACTGTTACTTGACTGTAAAGGCCGTACAATGCTTTTATCCTAACCTTCTGTAGCAGCAAGTAACCATTCTCAAAGCTACGTGAATCACTGCTGGTTTATCAGTGCCTTCCAAAGCACAGGAAGAACAGTATCAGGTGGAAAGCACATATTTTAAAGGTACCAGAACATACTATAAATGTATCTGAGATAATAGATCAACAAGCAGTTAACCACACCCTGTTAAAGGACTAATCGTTGATGTACATGGAGGTCTGACCCAACAGGCAGCCTGATCTTAAACATCCTAAGCTCTGCTGACACAGGGTTAGTTAATAAAATTGATTTCATAAATGCATATTTCTCTACAGAAAATTATTTCCTATAGATTAACATTCACTCCTTCAGAAACAGTTCCTAAAGAAAGGGACACGAATATCTGTGAGATGTTTAAGGTATTTAAAGCTAGCTTCAAATCTATCTCTACACGTGCAATTAACCACTGTAAAAATCTGTGCTCCAGGTTTTCTTTAGCTCCTTGTAATTGTTTTTCTGGGTTTTTTTTGTTATCTTTTTAATGCATCTGCATGATTTTGGTAGAAAAACTTTTCATTTAATTGTGAAAGAAATAGTCAAACGTCTTCCCATCCAGCCCCACCACTAAGTGGCTGCAAATACATGCCAGGCAAAGTAAAAGCAGCATCAAGTGGTATTTGAAGGATCAAAGGAAGGTTTTGGCAATCTGAGTTCTAGTGTGATGACTAACCGTGTGAAACCAGAACTTGACAATTGGTGCATTGTAGAACTCATAGATTTTTCTAGTGCCCGGCAGGTTTCCTTGTCCACCGTCTACTTGGCTTTCATCAGACTTCTGAGCAACCTTCTCCACATCATAATCCTTCTTTAAAAGGAAACAGCATTTTAAAAGTAAGAAACCATGGTCTATGATTGCAAAGATTGTGTCATATTAGAAGGAAGACAGGCACAGATGTTTAAGATTTGTTCTGAATATACAAACCATTATGGTAGCTTGATTTTGTCTGGTTACAACCATCTCATTTGCAATAATTAACAAGCACACTTTTCCACTATAAATACTCACTTACAGTTTCCTCTTATGACTACAGGCAGTGGACTGGGCGTCAGCAGACCTGACTCCACTCCTGTTTCTGCCACACATTTCTTTAAGTCTTTAAGCAAAGTCACTTAATGACTCTGTCTCACTTTCACCATCCGTGAAATACGGAAAAGTAACAACTCTCAATACGACGTAACTGTGTTAGCTAGAACTCCACCGACAACTGTGGTGCATTCTAAAATAAGGGAATGAGCACCACATTTCTGCTCATGTATACAGTTGCACAGAAAATGTCAAGACAGTGAAATTCTAAATACAAAATCTAATTGGTATTTTTGATGTACTATATGCCTGATTAGAAAATGAAGATGAAATAAGTACTCTTTTACAAAGATCCGGCTACAAAAATACAGGTAACTTACTTCTTTATTATCTTCAGTAAAATAAAAACAAAACAAACAAACAAACAAACAAATAAAACAAAACAAAACAAAAAGGTAAACACACTTGATTCAGTATCCAGAGTTTGACACTTACCTGAGTACTCTCTGAAAGTACAAATGCCTGATTGCCACTGAAGCCTAAGAAGAGCTGCAGTCACGCAGCAGTGGGCAACTGACAAAACCCGAAGGTGCTGAAAGGAGTTTTCAGAGATGAAGGAGAGAGGCCTGGGGAAACTATAAATAGCCACTAGCTGGGCATGGCTGAAGGAACCAAACTACCTTGTTCAGTTTTGTTTCAATGCTGGCCAATTGCCTTGACTAATACCAATGCTAAAACTCACCGCTACTAGACATCTGCAGTGTAGCACTTTTTATGTGATATATTTATCCTTACTACACAAGATTTCCTTGCGTCATCAGGGGAAAACTGAATTTTTTTCATCACATTAGACTCAGAAAAGTGCTAAACCAGAGGATTTGATACACAGAATCACCCCAATATGTTAACATCAGATCCTCCAAGATGAAGGAGAGAACTTGTCCCATGAAAGACTGCAATTTCCAGCTGCAGCAGGTCACTGGAATTTTAGGACTGTGTGTGAAAGATGCTCTGTGGCACATGTACACTGTTGAAAATTTCTGGACATTTTTCAGTAATATTTCATATCAGAGTATTCAAGAAAAAGCAGTAGTTTGGCCTTTTGTTTTAAACAACACTGTATATTAGATGAAATCAACTTATATTAGGTAAAATCAGTTTATTGTCAGTGCATGAAGGAAGCAGCCCTGTCTGAGGCAGGTCAGAAAAGTGCTTACACACACTGCTGTGCTGCCTTCTACCAGACCGCAGTGGTGGTCTTGTTACAAGTAATTACAATTGGCCTGTCCTCTGTATCATAGCTGTTACCTAACCCCATAAAAAGCATTTTTGAACTGACTACATTAGACAGGCACTGCAGGAGATAATGGCTTCAAGCATTTTTCTGCATCAGAGAGAGAAAACAAGCATGGCATTGAGAGGCCTACCATGCTGCTGCGAAAGCCCTCAACAACAATCCACTCTCTTTTGTTTCACACAAATTGAAAGTTAACTGAGAAGGTCCCAAACAGCTTGTCTGCTGTAAGATAAGCAGAGCAGAGCAAAAAAGGTTGCCTGACGGCTCTCACTTGACACTCCTGTTTTCATTGGTTAGCATCTCACCAACATCCATGCTTTTGGATGGAAATACTCTGTGTCTGCTGTCCATCTCAGACTGAAAACTTTTGGAAATTTTCAGTTCAAGAAATGCTTTGTGGACAATGAAAAAATGAAAGGACAGGCAATTCTGCTTAGCACCTGCCTACCTGCTCAGTACTCTTCTTAGTATTCTCCTTACCTCCTATGAAGACAGGCTGAGAGAGTTGGGGTTCTTCAGCCTGGAGAAGAGAAGGCTCTGGGGGGACCTTATAGCACCCCTCCAGTACCTAAAAGGGGGCCCACAAGAAAGCTGGGGAGGGACTTTTTACAAGGGCATGGAGTGATAGGACAAGGGGCAATGGCTTTAAACTGGAAGAGGGAAGATTTAGATTAGATATTAGGAAGACATTCTTCATGGTGAGGGTGCTGAGGCACTGGAACAGGTTGCCTAGAGAAGCTGTGGATGCCCCATCCCTGGAGGTGTTCAAGGACAGGTTGAACGGGGCTTCAAGCAACCTGGTCTGGTGGAAGGTATCCCTGCCCATGGCAGGGGGGGTGGAACTGGATGGTCTTTAAGATTCCTTACAACCAAACCATTCTATGATATGATATGATTCTATGAAGTCTGGGGGAATTCAGATCTTAAAAGGCAAAGAGTTCACCTATGCTGGAGACTCCCCACAGACAGGCCTAAGAAGGACTTCTGCACAACCATAGGTGCCTGCAGAGCATTTCAGGACTCAGTTCAGGTGACTAAACGAAAAACATAGTGCTTCTGTTGTGCTTTAAATGGCATCTCTGCTAGGCTCATGAGATGCAGAAGTAGAGATACCCTGTTTTTCAACAACGTGGGCAGGAGCTAGACCTCCGGAAGGGCTGTAATATAATTCACAAACAAAACTTCAAGGAGAGACTGAGAGTGAAGGATGGCCATGGAGAAGGGGAGAGGCTGCAGCTGAGATGTGGGGCAGAGGCTGCTGGCCAAGCAGAGCAGGAGGAAGGAGTGAGCTGGAGAGGATAGGACCTGGACTGCCTCAGTTCTGCTGTTATCCTGCTTTGGACAGCTCAACAGGGCAACCTGAATTGAGAGCTTTAGGGATGTGATTTTCTGTATGCTATGAAGTTATTCTTAGATTATTTGGTACACAAGATTACATAGGTATTTATCTGCAGCTTGAATAGACTTTGTGCCCTAAAATAACTGGGTAACAGACTGATACTTATAATCTCATTATCCTTCTCTCAGGTTGGGAAGGATTTTCTCATACAACCAGTACAGAGTTGACACGCAGGACAGATGAAGTGACTTACGCAAGGTCACTTCAGCCTGTATCCAAACCAGGGATCAAACCCCTCCTTCTTGAGAACTGGACCCCGACACTTTCAGCTGATCACCTTCTCCTCACTCCTCAGGATTATACTGTGGTAAACAGACAGACCCTGACACACAAATGACTTAGAATCGCAGACTAACCAGAGACAAGGCATCTTTAGAGCCGATTGGGCTCTGATCCCCATGATACCATGTGAACTGGTGGAAGTCTTGAGACTGAGGCACATGAGACATTTCTGCCTTGCTTTTGAACTCCAGCATCAAGATGGTGGGAGGCAGGAGAATACTCATAATGACCTAAAAGACAGACACAAGATTCAGGAAATTAATTCAGCAGTGATAGCATAGACCTGAGGCCATAGTCAACCATGGATGGTGCCAGCACTGTAATTCCACAGGCCTGGGAGGGGGCCACTGGTGCAGATAATCCCTATCACATTCCTACAGCCTCTGAAGAAGTGTGTTGCTCTTGACTGTTTCATGGCTTTGAAGAGTGTCGTGGTATCTGGGGATACTTTAGATACTGCCTCCTATGTCTGGAGGGCATTCCTCCCATCAGCAGCTCTGATGGAGAACCGGCAACATGGGGCAGCAAGAGCAGGTGAGGAGGGACTGAAGGGTGCTAAGAGAATGGGAACTGCAAAAAAACCCTTACAAAATGCATCCTTCTAAGTCATCCCACGGCTGCTTTTGCAAAGAAGTAAAACAGAAGCAAGTACTGTCTTCTCTCCCCACCTTTCTTTTCTCTCCCAGATGTGCACATTCCAATCCATGCTTAAGCACATATGTTTGAAGCTGCATTAGACACATTCATAACCACAAAGCATGTATAAAACATCTAAACAGCATCTAAATGCTCAGAAAAAGCCAGAGTGATGTTACCTTAAACCAGGAGTTCTTCCGCATCTTCAGGCGTCCCATCCACATATCGGTCAGCAGCATCTGTGTGCAGGTGTGGGATACAAAAGGCCGCAGCCCCACAGACACTGCTAGTTTTAAGCAAGTTGAGTTGCTCCAGTTTTTCAGTTCATAGGTCAGCAGCTTCATGGCCATCTGCTCATTTTGTTTGAATGCTTTCTCCAGCACATCTAAGGCAAGCTGCCCAAATTCCCTAGAGCAGAAAGGAATTAACAGTTAATATAACAGGGATCAGTCAAAACTCAGAAACGCTGCTGCAAAGAGGTTGGTTTGAAAACTCCATTAACTACAGTTCAGCTAACAATCTCAGTAAGTACACTTTCTCCTACTTTTCCCATTGCTTTATCAATATATCTAGTGAAAAATAATCTGGGGAGTAAATCAAACTATTTAGTCCTAATCACAAGGTTTAGGGTCATCTTGTTTTCTGTTTTTTTTTTCATTCGTTTTGTTCTTAATCTCACCCAGCGATCAAAATGGACCCCACGAAGTTCTGTGTACTTCCTTCAACAACAGACTCATCACCACTGTGGGTAAGCATTGCAGGCAGTTGCAAAAGCCCTTTCTTTTACACTCACTCTTAAACATCTCCATAGGGAAGACTCCTCAAGGAAAACACACCCTCCTTTAAATTAAGCTTGGGAGCCACATGCAAAACAAGACAGCACATCTTATTGTACTCTGAATCTGAGGCATCATGTCTACAAAGCATACAACATGTCATTAACAAGAAAAACTACCAGAAAACACTAACATGAAACTACAAACCACAAGAAAATTCTTGGTCTGCTTAGTTTTTTATTCACTCAGTTACTTCAGTATACTTTTTTCTTTAGGTCTTACACAGAGCAGGATTTAAGCACTGATTTTAGTTTGTTTATTACCACGTTACAGATTTCAAAAATCCAACACATACGTGCCATATGGCTTTTTAACAAGTTGAGCTTGAAAGGAAACTGTAAGGGAAATTTCCATCTTCCGCTTGACCATTTAGCCGACAGGGAGCCATGCAGTACTCACCTATATTTTAATTTTCAAATACGCAACTAGATAACACACTAATAGCTTTCCCATAACTCTTGACCAGACTGCACACCAACACATAGCTCCATTATATAATACGAAGAGTGGGCAGCTGAAAGTATTTCTTTCACACTCTATAGTGCATGCACCACTAACCTTACAAACTCTTAATGGATTAGGAAAATATCTGACCATTCTAAGCACTGCAGAACTTTATTAAGTGAAGTGAAGGGAGAACACTTTATTAAGTGAAGTGAAGGGAGAACTCATACTTTGAGTACTTCTTGAGTTCTTCTGAAGTGTCGTCCACCATGTCGCTCTGTTTAGCTTCATGTGCCATCGCTCTGTAGAGTTTACAAGCCACAACAGCTTTGACCATGGCTTCCTCTCCGTGCTGCCAGAAGAACATTGCCATCTTCTGCCTTTTCATTAATACTGCCCAAACCAGGAGGTCGTTATAGGGGTAGATAAAGCCAGATGACTCATAGTTCTCTGCAAAGTTTATATCCTCTTTTGATTTCTTCTTACACTTATGGAAAGCAGCGGATCTTTCCTATATATTTGTTTTTCAAAAAAAAAAAAAAAGAAAATATCAATGAATGGTTGAGGTTCAGTTTCATGTAAATAAAACCGCATACAAATCTGAATTGCAAGTTGCAAACTATTTGATCATTATATACATTTAAGTCACAAACCACAGCTAGGATCACATTCAGATTACCAATGCTAAGAAGTTGGTAACATTAATGGAGGAAAACCACTTCTTGCTCTGTACCCATGCCATTTATAGCCTCCCTTTCCATAGTGTTGGGCAGTCTCCAAACCTTGTGATACCAAGATCTTACTTTCACTCTTTTCTTGTACTTGTGTCAGGACACAAGAAAAGGTAATCAGGACACTGAAACATACACCATGGACCTGTGACACTTAAAGATTATTTTCACTGTCTGCCACACTTGTAATGTAAACTTGCCACACATTCATGTCTGGTTATTGCTCCATTAAAGGCAAAGAAAAAGTGTTACTGCTGTGAGGCTGTCTCAGCACTACAATGGGTTCATTTTGGCTCAGACTAATTCCAATAAGGCCATTTAAATTCATTCTACTTTATGTTTTGTCTGTCAGATATATGAATGTGGCAATCTTTGCTCTTTTATCTTTCTTTCTTTGAAAGCAAATACTCTGTCATCATCTTCCAGACACCAGAACTCTATCTCTTCTTAGCAGGCTCAATGTAGCACTTTAATAAGCAATCATGAGAAAACATCAGGAAAGTTAGAGAATTCCTACTGTTGCACCCAAATAAGAAGAGTTTTCGCCTATGCTTAATGTTCAGAAATTTGGTGATACTACATTTCAGTGAACAAAAGCCCTTAGCAACAAATGGATGGCAGTTAAAAAGTATCACAGAAGGAGTCTGAACTTGATTTCAACATTAAAATTGCAAGACTTGTACTTCATGAACAGTGAGCAGTAAAACATTGCTTCCACTGGAATTTAAGTAGAATTATGATAACTAACAGCCTGACCAATATATGTCTAAAACCTCTCAATAAAATTATTAGCAGCCTAATATGTCCTAAGCAAAGTCTAGAATAAGCAATTATATTACCTTGTATTTGTAAGGCTGTGCTGTTCTGAAGAACTGAGAATGCAAAGTACTTTCAGCAGACCCCATTCTGCTACCTGTCTGATTACTCTGTTGAAGGGAGTGAGACAGGCTCTGAGAAAAGCTGGAGAGCACTCTCTAGATCCAAAGGCATACCATAAAACACAAGGAGAGAAACGCAAATTAGAGATGAAGTTTGCCTATACTTATCTCTGATTGCAATGGTGCCTGTAGAAACATGTTATTCAAAGACTAGTGAGTCAGCAATTGCTATAACTATCACTGGAGCTTATAGCATCAAGGAAAAAATAGCATGTTTCACATCTCATTTTAAAAAATATATATTTTTCTGAATCTCTAAATTCAAAATAGTGATTTCCCCAATAGGATCTACCAATTACAACAACAACAGGGCTTGCACCAAATTGCAGTCACTTAACCTGGAAGCTCTTCTGAGTGCCTACACTTATAAAAAGTGCCATAAGGACAGAAGTTTTCTGAACTTTTTGCTGACCATTTCCTCCAAAGGACAGCATGTCTAGCACCCCTGGGCATTATGTTCAGTGTTGACTAAGAGGGAAGAATGTTACAGCTGAATCACTAATGCTCCTCCCTGCAGTTCCTAGATATACAATCATACGGTTTCACGGATCCCTGTTACAGTCATACTTATGAGGACACAGTGAAGAGTGTTACAACTGCTCAAATAACCCTTCCTAAGCATTGTATTAGGCCAGTGATACACAAGAAGCTCTGTCTCTGTGTTTCTATTCACTCTATGTAACAGTTTTCAATATTTCTTCTTATTTTGCCTGATTACCCTGAGGTTCTTCTATTAGTCATGAAAGCAGTACAAGGGGATGAGAGGTTTTTGTCAATTGTTTTTTAATATATGGAAGTGCTTTAATAAAAGTCCAGTTCTCCTCTGAAAACCAGGGAGAATTCTTATGCAGTAAATCTGTTCCTTCTGTGATGTTGGGAATGATATTTGCCTAATTTCTTGAGAAGTTTAGGTTGTTTTCAAGTTACTTGTTTTGGAAAGTCAATGGGGAAACTGGAAGTGCTACTATGTTTGCACACTGTTGTTCTGAGGCAGTTTGTTTGTTCGTACAGGTGATGCTACTGCTACTGGCGGCTCATGGCTTGGACAGGCACACACTTTGCTGGGGAAAAAATAGGCTGGATGGCCAGGCCCAAAGATTGGTGATAAACGGAGTTAAATCCAGTTGGTGGACAGTCACCAGTGGTGTTTCCCAGCACTCAGTACTGGGGCCAGTTCTGTTTAATATCTTTATCAATGATCTGCACGAGGGGGTTGAGTGCACCCTTAGTAAGTTTGCAGACAACACCAAGTTGGGTGGGAATGTTGATCTGCTTAAGGGAAGGAAGGCTCTATAGAGGGATCTGGACAGGCTGGATCAATGGGCCAAAGCCAACAGTGTGAGGTTCAATAAGGCCAAGTGTTGGGTCTTGCACGTGGGTCACAACAACCCCATGCAACGTTACAGGCTTGGGGACGAGTGGCTGGAAAGCTGAGCAGCAGAAAAGGACATGGGTGTGTTGGTCGACAGCCAGATGAATATGAGCCAGTAGTGTGCCCAGGTGGCCAAGAAGGCCAACAGCATCCTGGCTTCTAGCAGAAATAGGGCAAGTGAAGTGATCATCCCCCTGTACTCAGCACAGATGAAGCCGCACCTGGAATATTGTGTTCAGTTTTGAGCCCCTCACTACAAGAAGGACATTGAGGTGCTGGAGTGTGTCCAAAGAAGAGCAGCAAAGCTGGTGAAGGACCTAGAGAACAAGTCTTATGAGGAGTGGCTGAGGCAACTGGGGTTGTTTAGCCACTGGAGAAAAGGAGGCTCAGGGGAGATCTTGTCGCTCTCTACAACTACCTGAAAGGAGGTTGTAGGAGGTGGAGGTTGGTCTCTTCTGTCAAGTAACAAGCGATAGGACAAGAGGAAATGGCCTCAAGTTGCACTAGGAGAGGTTTAGATTGGATATTAGGAAAAATTTTTTCACCTGAAGGGTTTCTAAGCATTGGAACCAGCTGACCACCATTGAGTGGTTGAGTCATCATTCCTGGAGGTACTTAAAAGATGGGTAGGTGGGGTGCTCAGGGACATGGTTTAGTGGTGGACTTGGCAGTGCTAGGTTAATGGTTGGACTTTGATCTTCAAGGTCTTTTCCAGCCTAAATGATAGTATGATTCTATACGCAGATATGGTACAATGCTATGCCATATAGTGAAACACCTTAAGTGTCTGGAAGGTACAGAACAGTGCATGTGTCCAAGCACAACCCTCTGCCTGCAGAAAGC
The DNA here is from genome assembly GCF_000690535.1 of Cariama cristata. Lineage (NCBI taxonomy): Eukaryota > Metazoa > Chordata > Aves > Cariamiformes > Cariamidae > Cariama > Cariama cristata. Next base: position 93,492 of record NW_009611252.1, read on the forward strand.
CACTGCACCATGGGTGCAGCCTGGTTTATACGGAATGAGACTTCCCCTGTGATTACCAGTGTATTATGGAAGAAGCTCTGCCAGGCAAACACAGCTTATTGGCCTGGGTAGGAAGATGCAACACTAGCACTGAGCTGCTTCTAAAAAGTGAGACATTTGCCCAAAACTTGGGTCAGTGATCTTCATGTTGCTCTTCAGTACGCCATTCTGACATGCTCTAAGTCTAGTTCAATGCCTGTTGAATTCAGTATTTCTGTGACATGGCTGTTAAGTTGCAAGAACAGAAACATACGACTGGTTTGCGAAAGGGAAAATGAGGGTTGGTACAGCCTTGTTGATCTTTATTGATGGATGACAGACAAAGAACACAACCCAGCTACAAGACACAAAGGTAAAGTTACTGAATTAATAGTTAATTTAACAATCACTGGTGGTCTTGGGTGGGAGGAAGTAGTCTGGGGAGGCATTTGTCTGTTTTATTTACAACCTCTCCACAGTTGGCAAAGACATTCATAAAACAGACAAGCATGGCATACATTTAACTGATGCTCTTCAGACAAACCACAATGACAATCATCTGAGCTATTTTCAGGTGTCACATTTTAGCTTTTCTTGGTGACCAGAGGTAGCCATTTCACAGAAATTACCTTGTGTTTTCTGTAGAGATCATTGTAGAGAACTCGGAAATGCTTCCTTGTGTAGCTGCTCCGATAAGCTCCACCAAGGAGGTACTCTATGACCAGCCCAATATCAATCAGTGATATCTTGTAATCCAAGGAAAGGGTATTCTGAAACACCAAATGTCACAAGCGTTTCATGATGCTATTATATGCAATACTCAACCATGTCAGAACCCTACTACTATAAGGGGAGTCGGGAAGAAGGTGCAACCGAGCACTCTTGCATCTGTCAGGAAAGTGTACACGTTCATTCGGTATTTGAGACTCGCCTAGGAGGGAGAATGCAGGCACATCCACATTTTCAGCCTGAAAAGTGTGACATCTACAGTCTGCTGCACGCACATCACATAGAGATGTATACTGCAATTTTCACAAGACTAACTGCATTCAACAGTGAGGGCAGTGGTTCTTCAAGTTAACCAACAGCCACAGAGACTAACAAAAATCTTCTCAGAACAAGAGAAAACTAGTATGGTATGACTTGCACATTAAACTAGTTCATTACTTAAAAATGAAGAAATGGATGAAGCATGTATTTAATGTTGTAGAATAATACCTGGAGACTGGTAATCTCTTGCAGAGGCTCAAGACTGTCATGACAACTAGGACAGCAGCTGCACGTGCATTAGCTGTACCTTCCAAGTTTCTCACTACTTCTGTTTAATGCACCACTGCTTCCCAGTTTACCTCCACTGTACTTCCAAGACACAAGGTTTGTGACAAATTCTCTGAAGAATGATTACCTTCCATGCAGATTTTAGAGATTATTGGTAAAATCTTAAACCACAACTCTTGGAAGTGAAATATGGGCCTGTACATAGATGGGATCAGAGGTAATATGTATTGCTAGTGGTCCATGCCTTTCAGACTGTGAAAAGTAATTTTCTTCATTAGACTAAGTGGGTTTTTTAATAGAATTTAGTGGCAAGCATCAGTACAGCCAGCTAAGGCCACACAGCTCCATGGAACAGAAAGCACCAACATGCTGGGCACTCTGGGGCAAAACCACATGTCATAAGACAGAGCTTGCCAGAGAGTTAGGCAAGTATTTCTGACTACCTATATTTGTAGACACTTCTCTGCACTAAAAAGCACTTTATGCTACCAGGGCAGGCTGCAATGTATCTCCATTAAAATGTAGAAGGAGCAAAGCTGGTCACACTAATGGAGAAAATACTCTGAAATTCATGGTTACATCACTCTGGTGACTGTCCTAGCTACTTCGTTACCACATTTAGTAAGACTGCAACTGCACAACTCATTCACAGAGCACTTACGCATACTTACAGAAGCTCAGGTGAAAAAGGCTTTTCAGCATTTAGATCTGTTTGCCAGTCCCAAATGAGTTTAGCTTACCCAACAGCACAGAAAATTTTGAAATTGTGCACCCATTTTCTACCTAAATTCCACTATTCCACTGCAAGTGCCAAAAGCTTCCCTTTAGATCACACCCTGAGTTTTCCCGGAGTGACCTGAGATGTAACCAGGCCATGGTTTTTAGGAGAGGGGTCATATAAAGGAGCAAATCACTTCAGTATCAGTGAGAAAGACAGATTTCTCAGCCTGGAAAAGTTCAATGTATCTTCAACACTAAGCTCTTCCAGATTTATCACATAAATTAGAACTCAAATATGTCCATCCATATGGGAAAACATAGAAAATAGCTTGGTACGGAGACCAGAATACCCTATACCTATCTACAGAACCATCCACGGGATTGACATGAAAGTCACCCACAATAAGAAAATCACACCAGAAATCCCACTATTTGAGACTACAGAACTCTGCAAACAGTAAAACTTCCCATTTTATTTTATCTTAGCATTCATACCCTGGAAAGAAATCGCCAATTAATCCAGTTTTGGATCTAGGCATGTCCTGCAGTGAAGACTAGGTGCAGAAAGAACAGCTCACCCCTTCCTGGCTAAGCAGTGCTGTGAGGTACAACAGATAACAGAAACACATAATAAATCAACTGTGTAGCTAAATAACAAGGCTGCCACTAAACTAGTAATGGAGCCAGTGCTCCATGCAGTAGTCATCCACTGCCACCTTCTGTTCTCCTAGGCAATGCAGCACATTGAAATAATATTATAGCTTGTCACAGTATCTTTCTGTTATTGCTCAACAAGGAAAGACTTTTTTAGCTTGGGGGGAAAAAAAGAACACCTTAAAGTAATGAGCATAATTACTGCACTAATTCACTAGGTCTTTTGTACAAACACTTTAGTAACTCAAGAAAGAGAGTCTGATGTAGACAAACTGCTTGGCTTTGAAATTAAGGTACAGGACCCTTGGGAGCATTCAGTAGTAGCATGCTAGTTAATTGCTTAGGAGGATCAGTGAGATGAAGATAAAACTAGTAGATATAGGACTGTAGTAATGAATCCATCACTTCTATTCCTAAAATTCCCCCGTATTACCTAATCGCAGTGTGCCAGTGGACACTGAAGTTCTAAGCTACCCTTTTGCTCCCCAGCCCTTTCTACGTCTATTACCTGTTTCACATCTCGAACTAGGTGATGCAAAAGTAGATTTGATGGTCCTTGTTTCTGTGGTGTGAAAAGACAAGACAGTAAACAAACACGTCACTCTACATTAGAAAATCAATACAGTAAAAGAAAGCAGCTAAAAGATCCTTGGGATAAGCTACTGTGATTCAAACTCTTCCCCACTCAAACCTCTTCAAAAACATTTCAACACCAATCTGCAACACCTCTATCTTAAATCTTGACATACTCAAGAAAGAAGTTGGTACCACCTTGTTTAAGCAACATATCATTTTCGGCAAGATAAGCATGTATTACACACCAGATTAAAATCAGAACATATTTCTCACGAGCTTCAGATGAGTACTCAGTCTGTTTCATGTCAATGAATTGAAAATAAAAAGCTGGGACCAATCCAAAAATCCAACATTACAATAACAAAACTTGTTAATTTTCAATTTTTTTCAAAAAAACTTCATAAAAATGTGGCCTAATTATCAAATCTCTTAAGCAAAATAGTATTCTTTCTAGGCATTCTTATGTAAAGTTGTACACTGGGATTTCAAATACTCACTGTATTATAGAGTTCTTCCAAACGAGATATGGTGAGAAAACGGTGCATGTTCACTCCATGCTCTATTAACAGTTTCACAAAATCCACACGGTCCATCACTAAAGCATCCAGCATTGCCTGTTCCAAGGCACCAACCTCCAGAAGGACAGAGATGAAGGAAAAGGTTAGAAAATTATCTTCTTTTGGAAATAAATAAAACATCCTTGAACAGCTATGGATCTCTTTATCACAATGATTTCTCTTTATGTATATTTAAAGTGCATAGCACAAAAGAAAAATACACCAGAGGAAACATCGGTGTAAAAAATCCAACAGAAAGGGGGAGTAAAACTGAGTGTCCATAAATCCAACGTCTGTAGAGAATTCTATAAATCTAACTTTACAGCCAGACTCTGACAATGCATTCCCTACTCTTTAATTCACTTCAGAAGCTAATGTATGATAATGCAGGGGGTGGAGGGAAGCCTTTCTTTTTTGACATATTACAAAAGCCATTTCAAGGTACTGTATTTCAAGATCTCTCTATGGAACTTGAAGTTCTTTAAAGCAGACTTCTTTTCAAATATAAGAGAGAATATGCATTAGGATAAACTCTCTCAAAGACATCACGAAGCAGAGCTCTACCTACAACAGTGTCCAAACGGTACAAGCACTCTACTCATGGACTTGCTCAGAGCTCAGCAGGATTTCTACATGCAAAATAGCGAAGAAATTGGACCTATGAGGTTCATATAAATCCATATAAAGAATTTCTACAGAAAATGTATGCACAGAAAACATAGTGTGGGGAGCAGAATGAGGATGCTGGCACACAAATGGGGCAGGCGCTAGTGCTAACTTGGCACTTGAAGATAGTTCATTCCCTGTGTGTATTTCCATGTGGCAGAGTGATGTTAAAAGATGACCAATAACTTTTACAGAATTGTCACATGTGAAAAGAAAACTTGTGCACTGTTCCTGAATCTCAGTGTTTCTTCCAGAAATACCTCAAACTGACTATTCTTGTATTAAATTTCCTCGAGTAGTCATTCCTCATGCTGGCAGTGTGTCTAAAGAGCTTTAGACAGCTGTCTGGAACTACTAGAATGACATTCTTTGTTGTAAAGTCCATTTGAGACTGAGCTGACGTTTAAGCAGAAACACAGAGCTGGTTACAGTCTTTACCTTCTGAACTTCTAGAATCAGAGTTCTAAAAAGAAATGGCCACAATCTGTGCATAACTGTGCATGTTTCCTTAAAACATTTAAATAGACAGAAAAATACTAAGACTGCATGGACAATCAACTAAAAATTGCTGCTTAAATATCTAAATCAAAATTTGAAGACACAACCACAAAAACCATGCACAAACTGTAGACCCTAACGATTGCAGTTCTGGCAGATCATGACAGTCAAGGGGGTACTCCTCTTTAATCAAGAAAGAAACTAAGTCAAAAGCAAATTTTAAAACTGTGCTTGTGCATTTTCTTTTTTTTTCCTTTTTTTTTTCCTTTACAATGCACGAGGAAAATATTGTTATTTAAGATTTTTTTTCCTGCTTTGTTGAAAGAAAAACTTTCAGGAACATATGTCACTCTAATTTTTGCTTGGAGAAGCAGCAAGAGATGTATGGCTTGTTTATTATGAGCTCTTTACATCTTACTTGAAGGGGAGAACATACTCATTATTTGACAATGCCTTTTCATTCAACACCGTGCTGAACAATTGCACTGGAATAGATATGAACAGGTACATAGATCTTTTTTCAAACATAGCAGAAGCAGAGGAACGGGAGTAGGCAAACTGCCTGTGAATCTGTAAGGCCAGAAGATGATCAATGTATAAAAGAAACATGTAAGGAGACAAGGCTATCGCAGAAATGGTAAACTAATTCATTGCCTCACTGCTCACTACAGAACATGTTAGGAAAGCTCCTACATCAAAGCTGTTCTTTATGGCAGACAAATCTGAGGAACTGTGTCAAATTGAAGTGTCAGTAGAAAAGATTACAGAAGTCATCCATAAAGTGGTAGCAAATTGTCAGGACTAGGTGGTATTTACCTAAAAGTTCCGAGGGAACTGAAGTATAGCTGAAATCAGCCCCTCTAACAGCACAATGTAAGATGGTAGAAAATACGCCAATGGTTAAAAAGACAAAGGACTGTACAAGTTGTCAAAGTATGGCATATCAATACAGTTAGAACTTCGTAAGGACAAATATAATGAGACTACAATAAGGAACAGCAAGAATAACAATATGGGTAAATACAGTAGAGTAAAAGGAAGCAAGGCAGTTATTTTATAGAATGACATGAGAACTCTATCAGAATTTTGGCAGGGACGATGAGGAAAAGGCTGTCCAATTGAGACAGTACATTTGTATCCCTACAAAAGCTTTTGATGATGGCTTTCTTGAAGGACTTCTAAACAAATTAAGCTGTCACAAGGCAAAAGGTCTTCCAATTGTTTAATAACTGATCAAATGGAAGAGAAAAAGGCTACTAATACTGGTGGGAGACCAAGAAAATCCCACAAATTGAATACTGACTTGAAAATACTTACTGATGACACAAAAATACTCATCATAATAAAACTGATTGGGAAGAGGTGCAGAAAAATTTCTTAATATGGGCTAACCATCCAAAAAGGCAGGTGAAATTCAATACTGTTAAATTTGAAATAACGTGCATTTGGGAAACAACCCCACCTGCATGTCAGTCTTGAAATAACTCAGAAAAAAAAATTTAGTGGACATATATTCTGAAAGCTTGAACATAAATTGGATATAAGTTGCAAACAAGTAAAAAAGGTACACAGACTACTAGGATTTATAATTAGATGAATACAGAATAATCTATAAAATATTAGTATTTCTCTAAATATCTCAGTGAAGAACCCCGTATCTTGAATACTGGGTACAGGGCTGGTCTGTCTATCCCAAAAAATCACTTTAGGATCCGAAGAAAGTATACAGAAGAGCAGAAAACACTGTCAGAGATATGGAATAACTGAACAGATAATCACCTGGGGAAAGATAGGAGTGAAGGGGAGGACTATTCAATAATTCTCTAAAATCTCCTCTGTCAAAGATGTAGAGACTAGGAAAATATTATTCGTTACTTCCCATACATATAAAATCAGAGAATCAAAGAATCATTTAGGTTGGAAAGGACATTGAAGATCATGGAGTCCAACTGTAAACCTAACACTGTCAAGTCCCACTAACCCACACCCCTAATTGTCACATAAACAAATCTTTTAAATTCCTCCAGGGATGGTGACTCAACCACTTACCTTGGCAGCCAGCTCCAGTGCTTAAAAACCCTTTTGGTGAAAAAAAATCTTCCTAATATTCAATCTAAACCTCCTCTGGAGCAACTTGAGGCTGTTTCCTCTTGTCCTATCACTTCTTACATGGGAGAAGAGATCGACACCCATCTGACTACAACCTCCTTTCAGGTAGCTGTAGAGAGCAGTAAGATCTCCCCTCAGCCTCCTTTTCACCAAGGAACAGAAGGGACCAAATGAAAATATCAAGTAGCAGACAGCCACTGAAATTTAACATTCTCAGTTTAAGATCTCTTTATTTAGTAAAGCCTTTGACATCATTTCCCACAGCATTCTCCTGGACAAACTACCTGCTCATGGCTTGGATGGGCATATTCTTCGCTGGTTAAGAACCTAGCTGTATAGCCAGGCTCAAAGAGCGGTGGCGAATGGAGCCCCCATAATCCAAAAGGGGCTTAGGCACTGTCTGCTTAGACACACACAAGTCTC
>NW_009611253.1:0-9230 GCF_000690535.1 Cariama cristata
GAAATCCATTTTCCGTGCATATACCGTTAACATAACGTAGGCTTTGATAGTAGTCAAGGACAGTGCCTGATAGAGCAGCAGCTTTCTTTGAAAAAGTGGACAGAAAGCATGCAGGGTTTTTTTTTTTTTTGAATTATTTATTGCAGGGGGAAATAAGAAAATTTCTGGTTGCTGCTACTGAATAGAAAGGAAAGTGAAGTTAGCAACTCAGAAAGCCCTCTGTTTTTCTTTTCAGAATCTTCCTCAGAGGCCAAGAATGGCAGGGGGAGAGCAAGGAAACAAAGTGACTGCGATGCTGGTTCTCTAAGAGAGAATTTAAAGCCAGAATAGCAGGAGCTGTCTTCTACAAAACAAGAAGACAGCTGGCATTTTGCAACGTTTGCTTTGTATTTAGAGGGTAAATTTATTAGAGAGAATCTTTCTGTCTTCCCTTATGGGCCACACCATACGTTTTACCCTCTTCTCTCTTAAGGCCCTTTCTGGGCATCCCTCCTTTTTTTAAGGCTTCCAAACTGAAGCCAGGCTGATTGGCTTCTCAAACACGAATGTTTTATGAATCGTTCTCCAGAATTTTCAAACCGCACGTGTTTGAATGTAGAACTGAGTTCAGTGATTTTTGTGGAATAGAGTTGTGAGTAAAGAAGCGTATACACAACCATGAGCTTACAAAACCCTTGCCCCTCTCCAATGTGACATTGGGTATTTTCTGTTTCCCTTTGGCATGCCGCTACGGTTTTGGTAGACTTAAGAGAAGCAAAGTGTACAGAAAATTGAGTCGCTTCAGATTTTCTGTTCAGAAGCTTACTGTGCCTGCTGAGCTGCCTAGTTGAGAAGGAGTACACAGTAGTTCTTTTCTCACTTGTCTTTGAGTAAGGTTTAGTTTCCATTTAAACTTTAAGTGAAATACCAAATTGAAATTAATCAAACTTTCATGGACTCAATAGGTTATTGCTGCTTTGATGAGAAATGACTAGTTTGTGCCTGCCTTTTTTGTTAGAAAGCCTAATTCTGAGCAGAACATTTTTCTTTTCAGCATTATTCAGGACTAGAAGAAGCCGTCTATAGGAACATCCAGGCATGCAAAGAACTTGCTCAAACCACCCGTACAGCTTATGGACCAAACGGTAAATAAATTCTAAAACAATTGTAGTGTTTTTGAGCAAAGTGTTACGTTTGAGGGCTGAACCTACCTTGGCAAAGAAGCAGCTGCTTGTTTCTTGAGGAAACACACTGGACTTGCTCTAAAACTCTAAAGATAGTCTTTGTGGCTCTACAGATCAGCGTTTGTGTGGTTAGCTCTTGAGGTATGCACAATGTGCCTGCCTTTGCTGGGTTTTATGACCAGTTACTGTGTCCTCTTTGCTGTTTTACTGTAGTGTGGAAGGCCTACAAAAATTAAAGGAAAGACAGTAACTGGGTAGATAGTCATAATGAACATAACCATGCCATGTCTGCTCGGATACACCAAAACAAAAGGTGTTCTCCAGTATCGGTTAATTAAATGATGTACTAATATTTCTGAGGAGAAGAGTGCTTATTCAGAAATTATTGATTTCTCCTTAATGTAATACACTCCCAAGCATTATTTTGCAAAAATATTGGAGGTTCTTAAATTATAAACAGGGCTAACGTTTTAATGTGTAATGTGTTTTAATGTACCTGAAAGTTATGAAACAGTATCTATACAAAATGATGTTTACCTAATGAATGAAATTTTTTTTTTTTCCCCCCTCCTTTAGGAATGAACAAAATGGTTATCAATCATCTGGAGAAGCTTTTTGTTACAAATGATGCTGCTACTATCTTGAGAGAGCTGGAGGTAAGTTTTCTTGCTTCAGAAGAGGTCAGTTGTGAACTAGTGTTTCTGTTTCTGGGCTGCTGTGGTTCTGAATGTTTCTAAGGGAATAGGTGTCGCTATGCCAGATGATTTACATTTGTCATCTTGTAAATCATTTGCATTTTTCGCTGGATTTGAGTAAAATCAATGGGCTATGTCCACATCGAGGAATAGAACTGTTGGAAAGCAGTGTTAATGTAGTTGCAGGAGATGCTTAATAATTGCCTACTTTTTTTTCCCCCCAAGGCAGCGTAGATTTAGAAGAGGGTATGTCTAGGCAACACAGTGTTTGGAAAAATCTGAATTAGCTGTTGTGTTGATTTCCCAGTGCTGGTGGTTGCCATGTTCTTCTGTCTGCTTAGAATACGTTAATTGGATTTAAGAAGCTGAGGATATAGCAGCATCCTCCTGTAAATACAGTAAAAATGTGGAAGGACTGACCTGTCCTAACTTTTTCTCTTACTATCAAATTCAAGTTTGTATCACGACGTAAATAATATTTTACTGAATTGTATACTTACTGATAGAAATAGTGTAAGTATTAAGTATTTCCTTAATGCATTGTGTTAGTGTTTGGTGTAAGTAGAATAACTGTGGAAGCTTCAGTTCTGTTTTTAAAAAATAATCTGCAGACTAGTTACTTAATCTAATGAGTCTTGCATGTTACTTTCTGGGATAAAATGACAGCTGCTCTAATTACATTAAAGAATACAGCATTTTTATTGCATTTCTTTGGAAGAAAGGGAAAGCAGTGCAATCTTTAAGCAGGAAGAACACTAGAATTAAACGGCAATGTAGTCATCTACTTTGCATGTTACACATGAATTCAGCTTGGAGATCTAAACTTCAGGCTGCTTTCCTGTTGCAGAGCTTGATTGTGAAACCACTGCATCCTGTAAAAACAGCACAGAACCAATATCAAAGATGTCTAATTCATGTTGTAGGGGGAATGTTCAGTTCTCTGATTCTATTTATTTTTCATATATGTTTGTACTTTGGCTTATTAGGGAGGTTAGCCAATTAAAATAATCTGTGCTGCTTTCTTCTCCAATTTTGTGCATTCTTAGTATCTTTAGATACAATTTGAAATAAGGGAGCTTATCCTGGATGCACAGAAAAACCTGGAGCTGCAGTCTAGGCGGGATGTTAGTAACTAAGATGTGTAACTTCTTTTAAAGGTCCAGCATCCTGCTGCAAAAATGCTTGTGATGGCTTCCCACATGCAAGAGCAAGAAGTTGGAGATGGAACAAACTTTGTGCTTGTTTTCGCTGGAGTTCTCCTGGAGTTAGCAGAAGACCTTCTGAGGATGGGGTTATCGGTCTCCGAGGCAAGTTATGTTGTTATTGCAATTCACATAGCTTCAATTCAGATTGCCGTTGGTCGGTATTCTTGGGTTATAATATTGGGAATCGTCTGCTTCCATCTGAACTAATTTTTTATGTAGAGATGTATGAAGAAGAATGGTATATGTTTTGCTGCTTGGGATTGCTTACAAGGGAAGCAAGCTTTTGCATTTGTTAATGTTTTGTGGCCCTTTGAAAAGGAGATACAAGCAGTATGAATGCATGGTGAAGTGGTGTAGTGAGTATTTATTGTTTGCTGCACAGGTGATTGAAGGATATGAAAAGGCTTGCAAGAAAGCCCTAGAAATTCTTCCAGACTTGGTGTGCTGTTCTGCAAAGAACCTTCGAGATGTTGAAGAAGTGGCATCTTTGTTGCACACCTCAGTGATGAGCAAACAATATGGCAATGAACGCTTTTTGGCAAAGCTTATTGCCCAGGCCTGTGGTAAGTGGACGAGAACAGGTGTGTGCGTGCCTCTGAAAAGCTGGGTAGGTTTGCTTATGATGATGACCGATGTCTTCATGTGAGAGAGAAGGTATGGGTAGTTTATCGGGTTGAATTGGATAGCATGCTTTAGCCTCCAAAATGAGTATAACCTTCTTACTCGTGTTGAACTCTTCATTGGCATAGCAGCTCAGAAAAGGTCTGTGTTTCTTACTAAACATTTCTGGAAATAGCTTTCAAGTCTTTTTAAAGCAGAAACCCATCTTTCTTCCTCTTTTTTATCATTAGGAAGATGTATTACACTTCAGATGAGCTGTCGCTAGCCTCAGCCACAGAACAATGGAAGCAAGACTGTACTTGTGTTGAGTTGTTGTTTGCTGCCTTTAGATTTCCAAGAAAAACTTTCATGTTTAGTTTAAGTACTTTCTTAAAATATTCTGGGTCAGACTTCACTCCTGAATGTATGTGCGTAAATGGGTATTTGGACTCAGTTAACTGAGCAGCCTGAATAGATGTTGCTTTCTGATTGCTACACTGTATAAACAAAATTTCTATTTCTCTTGATGCAGGTTATTAGCAGATTATAATTGCCTTAAATTTAGGCAGGCATCTCTAACCGTTGTATTTTAGTACTTCAGAAAAACTCCAGGCATTATTTATGGTGTCATTGTTCTACTTTCTTCATCAAGCAACACAAATTCATTCTTTTTTCTTTCTTTTTCCACCAAACAGTTTCTATTCTTCCTGATTCTGGTCATTTCAACGTTGATAATATCAGAGTGTGCAAAATTGTGGTAAGTTGGAAGTTGTATTACTAAGGTCAACAGTTTAATGGAAGTTAATTTTTGGATCTTTGAACTTTGAAAGCGCCTTTTCTATTCTAACTTCTGTTGTGTTGTGGCATGCATAATAAGTTTTGGAAATTGGTCTTTACATTCCTGGTTTAGTGTTCAGTAGCAGCTTGCAGAAACAAAAATCATTAATATTGAAAGTTTGCGCTAAATCAGATATACTAACTTAATTATACACGGGGATGTTGATTGCATCTTTGTTGTAGAATCGGTCACAAGATTAGACTACGGTGCAGGCTGGCAGTCTGATCTTGTGTTCTTTTTGCCAGGCCTCAGTATGGTATGTAGGATTGGAACAAGTTTCTATCTAGTATGAATTTCTCCCTGTGTTTTTTCCCTGCTAATAAATACGTAACAAGTTGAGTGCAGAAAATGAATGCCCCAGGCCTGAACCTGGACCACCAACTAATCTTAAAATGGGAACCTGTGAGACAATGTTTGATGTTGCTAAATCAGCTTAAGTCTTTATGTTCTTTATGCTGCAATGAAAACTTTGGTTGCTACATTCAAATGAATGTAAGGACTGCTCTTCCTAAAGTGTAGTGTGGTTTTCTGACAATAAATAATATGACTTTTCCCCCCATCCCATTTCTTTACTTTCAGGGTGCTGGTGTCTCTGCTTCCTCAGTACTGCATGGCATGGTTTTTAAAAAAGAAACTGAAGGAGATGTTACTTCTGTCAAAGATGCAAAAATAGCTGTGTATTCCTGCCCTTTTGATGGTATGATAACTGAAACTAAGGTATGTTAAAGCTCAAAATAAGTTATCTATCTATTTATGCTCATGTGCTCTTATTTTTAGACTTAACTATAAATATTGTTGACACTTGGTGATTGAGATATTTTTGTTAATATTGAGTTCATTAGTTTTAAAAAGTTCATAGAAAACATCTGAACCTAATTTTGCTTTACAGGGTTTCTGGGGCTGGGGAGGGGCTGTTGGTTTTGTTGGATTCTTTGAGCCAGACTACGTGCTAGAATGTCAGAACCTCAAGGTTGTCTAAAAATGCTAGAATTGCCTTTTTTTGGACTTGTTTTACCCCATTGCCAGGGAAGGGTGGCAGTATTATAAAATAGGATGACTTGAGGTCTACGGATAGGTTGGGAGACAAAATGGTTTGTCAAAAACTTGCAGGCATGTAGTTAACGCTAACTTGGTAACAGTGGATGTGTTTTACTAGGGCACCGTACTTATAAAGAATGCTGAAGAACTGATGAATTTCAGTAAGGGAGAAGAAAATCTAATGGATTTGCAAGTCAAAGCGATCGCCGATAGTGGTGCAAATGTGGTAGTGACAGGTGGCAAAGTGGCAGACATGGCGCTTCATTATGCCAACAAATACAATCTTATGTTAGTCAGGTAAGTACTAGAAAAGCTTAAGAACATTTGATCTCCCAGGTTTATGAAATGTACTTGCCATATGGTCTCTTGACTCTCGAACGAATTAGAAACAAAATATTGCAGACTGTTTGGTTTTCTAGTGGATCAAACCCTGAGGTGCAATTTGGTTGTTTCATAGCTTATGTTTCTTGATAGCATTTCACCTCTCTCTGACACCTAATTGTGTGTATGGCACTGTTATTCTGGTTTAAGTGTCTTTATAGCACAACTGAAATCAAGAATATAAAAATTTGTGGATCTGGTAAAGAGGGATGTGGCCCCAAGGCATATAAGACTATACCATAATGGTTCCTCCTGGCCACATCCTCATGTGATGCTTTAGCAATGATGAGATGCCTCCATGCATTGCTAATGTATTGATGGCAGGAAGAACTGATTCTGAATGCGTTTTTGTCATTTTTGTGGGCCTTAAATCTTCTTACCTATAAATAAAGCGTGTTTGTACATCCTTGAAATATATGCTGCACAACATAAAGTCAGACTTGCTAGCAGCACCTCTCACGTCTCATGCAAATAAATGGGCCTTTGTTGAAAGCTGTAACTTCATGGCCAGTGTCCAAAAAGTTTCAGCTTCTGGAAATGCAGCCTGATGCTTGCATAACAAAGAAGGATTATTATAGAGGTGTTGTAAAAATCAATTCAAGTCTATGCACTAGAAGGTGAAGTTGGATAATTTCCAAGTATTTGAACTACTTACTTGTTTTTAAATTCTTAGAAGATAGTCTTTGCATAGCATCCCTGAAAATGGATAATTGTAACTTGAAAAAATAGATGAGTGGATTTTATAACTTGATGCAATACATTCTGATAGATGTCATTAGTTTACAAAATGCTGCCAAGTTAAGAGAGTACTTGCCTCTATGTGTTAACATTTGTTCTGGAAACTTGTTTTTAAAGGTTGAACTCCAAGTGGGATCTGAGAAGACTGTGCAAAACTGTTGGTGCAACAGCCCTACCCCGACTGGTATGGACTTGTCAGATGAGGAGCAGAAGGGAGAGAACTGATGAGCAGTTTCACCTCTTAACTCTTGTTTTTCTTTCCAGACTCCCCCTACTCCAGAAGAAATGGGTCACTGCGATAGTGTGTATTTATCGGAGGTTGGGGATACGCAAGTGGTTGTGTTTAAGCATGGTACGTGTGTTCTGTAGAACTCTTGATGCTGCTGTTCTAGAAGTAGATGTTCCTATGTGTTTTACATCTAACAAACTTAATTCGGTTCTGCACATCTCTGTCTGAACAGAAAAGGAGGATGGTGCCATTTCTACTATACTCATTCGTGGATCTACAGACAATCTGATGGATGACATAGAGCGAGCAGTGGATGATGGTGTAAATACTTTCAAAGTACTCACAAGGGTAAGTAACCAGAACACTTCAGTTACCAAAACCAAGCTGTGGATCGGTTTGAGGCAAGACTCGTGCTTGCTTTGTGCTCAGCTGCTGCAAAGGCTGTGGCAGATATTTACAGTATCGGCTTAGGAGCCTTCTTGAGGTGTAGAGAGGGCTGTGTCATTTTGTGTAGTATTGTGTTATGTACAGAGTACGTAAAAGATGGTGCTCAGCTTTCAGTGGCAAAACTGCACTCAGTTTTCCACTGATGAGTGAGTTCTTGAAGACAGATGAGTTTTACCATTTTCTAATATCTGTTGGCTCACTCTTGACTATTTCCCGAAATGTGTTGTAATGTTCCTTGGAAAGCAGGCACAGAGAAGCTTGACAGCTTGCTTTGTCATTGGAGATCAGGAGGAACTGACTGGTTGCAAACTGAATTTCTAGTCCATTGATGACAAGACACACTTCCTCCACAGACTACAGATACGCTTTATAGATGGAAGAACTCCTTCTTCAGAGCTTTTTCTGCACAGCTTTTGTGACTTGAATATTCTTTCCTTTTTTTTTTTAATACAAAAGGAAACGTTTGTGTATTTACTTGGAAGGTGGCATGCAAAAAATGTTAAACTTTTGTTTGACAAGTAATGTCCTGTACATACCAAGACACACACGTTGGTTTAGAGCACAGGAACAGCCACAGACTCTGCGTTTATGCTTGTCGCCAGGAGTTGTCCTGACTTACGATGATTACTTTTCCGCTTAAAAGACTGGGAGTTCTTAAGTGAATGCTGGTTTGCCAAAGGATAAACAAAATGCTTAATTTAAAACAAAACAACACCTCAAACACCTTGTGATACCTGTTGACATATTAAACTTGGTCTACAGTAGATTGGTTTCCTGCGTGATATTTCACAAGAAGTTAATGGAAAAGATGAGAAAATCTAGGAATTCTATTATTAGTTAGCCAAGAGTTGAAATTACTTTTTTTAAAAAAAAACAAAACAAAAACCACAAAAAAACCACCAAAAAAAGCCAGAGACAAACCCCACTGCATTATTATTTTGCTTTTTACAAAAGAAGCTATTTTTCTTCAAAGACATTGGAGTGAATGAGTAAATTCTGATAAATTTCTCTTGGAATGCATGTTTGTTCTGAAGCGGATTCTTAGTAAATCTGTGCGGGATGAAGTTCTATTGCGCTCTTGATAGAGTATATAAATTCTAAAAAGTGAAAATTAATACGACGCTTTAAGCAAAACTTTGCGTTTTGGGATGGTCTGTTCACAGGATAAACGTCTCGTTCCTGGAGGTGGTGCAACGGAGATCGAACTGGCCAAGCAGATTACGTCTTATGGAGAGGTACAGCAAGTGGGCTTTCTGACTTTTTTTTTTTAAATACACACACACACACACACGTATATATGTACTTAAATATATACGTGACTTAGAAAAACATACACATATTATTTTATACCAAGATACATGTGTCTATTAATGTATATAAGTCAATTAAAAATGTGGGGGAAATGTCAAAAACTGTAAGATAGGGAGACGTGCTGATGTGGTTTTCAACTGCCCTTTAGACTTGCCCTGGGCTTGACCAGTATGCCATCAAGAAGTTTGCTGAGGCCTTTGAAGCCATTCCTCGAGCACTGGCAGAAAACTCTGGAGTGAAGGCTAACGAGGTCATCTCCAAACTGTATGCTGTGCATCAGGAGGGGAACAAAAATGTTGGATTTGATATTGAGGTAAAGCGTCTCTCCCATTACTTGATGCGCTGCAGTACAGGGTTATATTTAAAAGTACTTCTACCGGTATGAAGTATTCATAGATTAATTTAAATTATTGAAGCTCTGTGTTGCACAGTCTAGGAGAGTAACTTCTTAGAATTGTAATACTGAAGTGGGGTTGTTTTCAGCAGCAAGCAGTGTGGTGGCCTTATGTAGCAGGTAAAGTGAGATACTGAACTACAGGGCTGGAGAGTAAGTCTTGAGTAATTCCTTATTTTGTCTTCCTGCTG
>NW_009611253.1:9261-32759 GCF_000690535.1 Cariama cristata
AGTAAAGGTTTTCTGAAGAGAGGAGATCAGAAAAGCGATAACTTGTTCTGAACCTGTAACTTTCGAAAACCCAGTAACTTGCTAGGTAGATGCCTGAGAAAGTTTTGAATAACGTTTTCCCCCTCGTGTGCTAGGCCGAAGCCGCTGCTGTGAAGGATATGTTGGAAGCTGGCGTGTTAGACACCTACCTTGGAAAGTCCTGGGGTATCAAGCTCGCAACAAACGCAGCAGTAACTGTCCTAAGGGTTGATCAGGTAAGCTTCCCAGTAACTCAGGCGCTGAATTGAAACCTTTAAGTCAGTGTGCAGAACACTAAACTGAAATAGGTGAATCTTCTGGGAATGCAAGGCATAAAAACAGGATACTCGAAAATGGGGTTTGTTTATGTCTCAAAGCCAGAAAGTGGTTTGCTCAGGAGCTCAGGATTTGGGATGCTGTGATGTTGCTGCTTCCACAGGAGTGCCATGAATTTTTCTCTTTTTTAATATTTGACAGTTATATCCAGAAAGTTATCCTAGCTTCTGTAGGAACAAGATTTAACAGAAGTAACCTTCTCTCTATATTGTTTTTACATGAAAATCCAACTTTTAGGAAGAACAGAGCTTATAATCTTAAGATTTTTGTCATTAACTTTATATATTTTGTAGAACTTTAGCAAAAATGTATTTGCACGTAAAATTTCTGTAGATTATTATGGCAAAACCAGCAGGCGGTCCAAAAGCCCCTAAGCACCAAGGACATTGGGATAAGGATGACTGGAAAGATGAGCCTGAAAACTAGTCCGCAGTAAGCTCCGTTTCTCTAGCAGAGAGGTATCTGTGTGTGAGCGCACTGACGAGCACAGGGCAGGCGCACGCACTTTCTCGAGGACACCTAACACCGCTCTCCGACGTGTGCCGATGGCTGCCTCTTGGGTTTGTGCCTTTGCAAATCAGTTTTGCTCCCAAAACCAAATCTGCACTGAAGGGATGAAAAGGAGCAGAAAATGAGCCTTTGATGTGGTAGGACTTGTGGGCTCTATGCTTTTGAAGTGTGATGCTTAGGCTCAGTAATTCAGAACAGTAGTGCTGATAATTCTGCTTTCTGTAGTGTCCGTCCTGTAAACGAGGGACTTGTCAGCCTATTTAAGCACTCGCTTTCTGTAGACTAACTGAAGTCTTCACGTGCATGCAAAAATGAGGGTAAAAGCCATTTTTTTTGTGCGTCAGGGCTCAGCATTGGCTGTTTTCAAGGAAAATAACAAACCTAATTTGTGACTATCTCAATAGGATGGATAATAACACTCACTGGCTTAGCTTCAGGGTAGGGAAACTGCATGAATGTAGGGGATGTTGACAGTCGGCATCATATGGCTGTGAGTGAGAGTGGGGTGGGAGCTGGTGCTAACCACCTCTTTTCCTCCTTCCCTGTTATCGCCAAGATCATCATGGCAAAACCAGCTGGTGGCCCTAAACCTCCCTCAGGAAAGAAGGACTGGGATGAAGACCAAAATGATTGAACAATTTCACTGTACTACTTTAGTGACGTGATTATGTGAGTTTGTTCATGTTCCGGTGCAGGCCTGTCATGATGGTTTGCTGTTGCCTTTTAAGTTATGAACTGTGTCCAAGGCAGTGCAGAACTTCAAAGATTTCAATAAACGTACTCACTGTTAAACGGTTAACTCTCCTTTTATTTGGACTGGGCCTGACGTGGTTGTTCCCAGTATGTGAACACGTGCGGGGATGAAAGCGTGACTGCCAGGTGCCCCTTCCTCACCAGGACAGAGGCAGAAAATAAGCTGAAAAAGCTCATGGGCTGAGGCAAAGACAGGGCCATCACCTACCAATTGCTGTGATAGGCAAAAAAGACTCAACATGTGGAAAATTAATTTATTACCAATTAAAAATAAAGAAAACAAGAACAAAAACTGAAACACCTTCCATCACCGGGCTTTCCCCAAAGTGCTGTCGTGGCTGCAGCATTAGGCCCACCCAGCCCCACCAGCTCAGCACCTGCATCCAGCAGAGGGGATGAGGGAGGCAGACAACCGGACATTGAAATAATGAAGTGGTCCACACCTACATTCATTGTTGTTACATCTGTTTCATCCTCGCCTTTTCAGATTCCCCACTCTCAAAATGGCAGCCTGACAGCAGCGAACTGCATCTCATTCTAACGGCCTTAAAAATAAATGCTGAGGGGTGAGAGCTGGCGAGAGGGCAAGCGCTGGAATCTTTCTGCTGAAGCCCCCTGTTAAGATTCTTCTTGGAAAGTAAAGGGCTTGTGTGTCTCAGAGTTGCTTGAAAGGAAAACTGCGCTTGAAATTCAAGTCACTTCAATAATTAATCCTTTTATTGCTCTTGCCAGTGCTGCTCTGTTTCACAGCCAGAAGGGAGTGGAAGGCTAAATCAAGCCTGGAACTAGCTTATGCCTAAATAAGGCTGCCCTACAACAGCTACGCGAACGCTCGCTCTATAGGCACTTGCTGGGGTGGGTGAAAAATAATCTCAGCAAGTTTTCAGAAGGATTGGCATACTGATACAGCCAGCTGCACAAGTGCTGCTGCTGGTGCGGGCAATGCCACCACCCGCGACAGCCCATTTTCTTAGTAAGGTGGTTGTGAAAAAGGCACTGGCTGTAAGCAGCTGCTGCTCTAGCACAGAGGAGCCGAGGTTTTATTTATCTGAAACCCAGCCTGAGGAGAAGAGAACTTGAAAGCTGCAGGTTACTGCAGGACTCTCTTTCTGAATGGCAAGAGGGAGAGATCAGGGCTCCCAGCCTTGCCAAAGAAAGAAAGAATTCCTAGAGAGTCGGCAAACTGAGGGCTCCTCTATTGGCCACAAACCAAGAATGGAAAGAGCTGATGCTGAATGTGGCTCAGCTCCAAGATTTGTAGGAAGAAACAGCTTCTTATGCTTGGAACCCAGTTCTAAAATACAGGTGGAACAGATGATAGGTTAGGGAACTATAGTTCAAAATTACAGCTGGTCCCTTCAAAGTGAAAGAGCTGCTGCCTAAGGTGTACAGCACTGGCAGGAAAGGAGAAGTAGCAGTCGCTTGGCTGTACCAACACACAAATTACTCAACAGAAGCTCAAAGCTGCAATTTTGAAAAAAACATTTTATTTAAAAGTAGTGAAAACACTGGAAAAAGTATAAGTTAACCACTTGTCAGCGCATCTTAAGAAGCATAAAGTATGGTCCTGTGGCTGTATGCAGTAGCTCCAGCGTGTTAACGCCAGGATTTGCAAAGTCTCTGCCGCCTTCTAGAGCACTTGAAGGTGGCTGCTCCGTCACAGCAGCCGCTCGTAGAACAGGAGATAGGCTTGTGAGCTCAGCACCCTCGCCACAGACACAGCTTGTACGTGGGTATCGCTGATGTGGAACCACTGCCCTTTCACTGGTTCGGCTTCTAAAGCTGCCAGAGGAGGAATTTAGGAGTAAAAGTTATTACAAAGAAATGAATGGATCAATCCTGTTACTGTTCTGCAGTAAGAAATAATTTGTAAAATGTTTTTCGTTATTTACCTGGGGAAGATTGTCCTCGAAGGACGAGGTCAGAGAGATGGTTGTTCATACTTCTCATTTTGGCATAGGCAGTGTAGTGCCCAGACCTCATCGTTCCACTGTGTTCAACGACGCCGTAGAGCGAGTACAACACCTTGGTGTTCCCTTCAGCCACGTTCTGTCAAAGCACAAGTTCGGGTCTGTCAGCCAGGCACTGGGTTTTAAGCAAGGCTAGCCTGAAAACTCTTCTCCGTGCCTTCGATTGTTTGCTGACGAAAAAGGGAAGCTGGGCATGACAGACTCGTGCAAGCGCTACAGCTGTGGGATCAGGGGAAGTACGCTGACTCGAGTACAGGTTGTCCTGTATTATCACACAGAACAACTGCGGCTTGACAAGCGTTCTACAAAGATTCTGCTGAGCAGCTTAACTGTGAGAGCACATTAGAACATGCGAAAGGAGAATCTGATTGTTTTCCCACTTACTTTACATTTAGCTGAACAGAAAGGAGCCAAGTCTATCACTTCTGGAAACTTGATATGCCTGTTAACCTTCCGTAGATTAAATCCAGCCTTAAACAGACAAAGTAGAGGAAAACCCCATAATGTTGAAATGCAGCATATTAAAACCAGGCTTTGTTACTAAATGTTTCAGGTGAGAAGTTTCAACTGTACAAAATTAGTTTTGCATTACACAAAATCAGGAAAAAGCAACATTGGGTTTTTGGTTTTGGCTTCCCTCCCACACTGGCCAAGGTTTCCCAGCACTATCTCCTGGCCCCGACATGCTTCACTGGGGCACAAGTTAAGACAGCTCTTAAGTTACCGTGTGAGTAAGTTAACGGTAGCAACAGTGGAAAAAGCACCAGCTGTAACGTCCTCATGGTTACATAAGTACATCTCTTGCTTCTCAGGTACTGTGATATGCCCGAGGATCTAATTTTGTATTGTCAAAACTGATACAACTTCTACTCCCGCCTTATTCAAACAATCTTCCAGTATCAAACTGGAAAAGCAAAAGAAGATAAATGTTATTTCCTTAATCATGTTACAGTGTCTTCGAATAGGCCAGACATTTCCATTTTCTCTGTGAAGTTGTTTTTCATCTATTTAAAATCACCTCCCTTATTTTTTCAAGTATTTTGATGGCTTTAATTGCCAGCCCAGCCTTAAACAGTGACACCAAAATACTGAACAGCTTTAAATCTAGAAGAGGCAATACTGCCTTCCATCCCCATTCCTTTCCTCTTTCCTTCTTGAAAAGCTAAAGCTCTAAATGAAAAATTTTCCTACAACTTGGAAAAAAGGTATGCCACTTTACTTTGGTGTCTCTAAATAAAGCTGAAGTTGCATTGCTTTCCAGTCATTCTTTTTGCCACTCCCCCCCGCCCCTCAGTAAGGCTCAGAATAGTCTTTTCCAATTCTACTGACCTATTTGTCACGTCCCTTTACTCAGGGATCCTATTCTGTCTGTACTGAAATGTAAGAGTCCATGAACTGCTGTAGGAGCAGGAAACAATACTAAGATACTGCTTAATACAGTAAGCAATAACAATAGTGAGGGAATATATTGCAAATAAGCTCCCAAAAGACTTGTTTTCCAGATAACTAACGGAGTATTCTTTCAGGAAAACACACCCCAACTCCTCCAAGACCACAAAACCCAACATTGCACACCAATGCCTTCCAAACCTTGGGAAAAAACCCAAACCAAAGCAGGCTCATAGGAAATGAAAACATAGAACTAATGTTAGCAAGTTAAGCTAGTACTAAGTGCATATACAGAGAATAAACTGACACTATATACATAGACATTTTTGCAGTATTAGCCTGCTGCTTACCTGTTGAAACCTCTTTAAGTGAAGAGTTAAAATTGGAGGAGCAACAGAGATTAGCATCTGCTTTTTGGCATTACTATAAGCATACTTCTTTTCACCTGCGGAAAAGAAAAACCACCAACGATTAACACCAGAACAAATGTTATGGCAAGAATTTCTTTGTTTTCACTGTGTAGACTGTTAGGATGTCGTCTGCTACAACAACTGAGAAACTGAACGTTCCCCTTTTTAACATCCCGTTAAATGAACAACTGTACAACTGCTGCCATCTTGCAGCTCCCGTATCACAAAAGCAACCACTCGCACTGTGCCCAAGCGGTGTCAGCACAAGCAGGATGAATTCTTGCTCCTTCTCTACAACTCTCATCGTCAGAAACTGCATGCGAGCTTTTACGGCCTTTTCGGCAACCACCACCAGGATTTCCCTACGACTGTCACAGCAGAATTTTCGCATTTGTGGAAAGAACAGAAGAATCACCTGTTAAATAGCTACTCCCTATGCTCCTCCACGTAATAAATTTTTAGATTGAAATGCCCTTTCCCTCTCCCCAAACCCCAACCCACCCTCCTTCACTCACTCTTCATTTTCAGTCCTGCAGTATTCTCTACCCAACCTTGTGAGCCTGCTACTCTGCTCGATTAAGAACTTGTATTAATCTGTGTGAAAGAGGTTCTCACAGCCTACCCACCGAGTACTAGCTCAACTGATGCAAGCTGAAGTTCTACAAATACCACTTGAGGGACATTCCCCTCCCTTACCCACCCAAGCAGCAGCTAGGGACATATTTAAAGGTTTCTTTTAAAAGGTAATTTATCATACTTTTTATGTTCTTCTTTGGTCCATAAAGCCTTTGTGTACATACATCACAGAGTAGCTTATTGGTCTCGGTAAGTTTTTCATTACGGGTAAATTGATACAAACAGTGATGGATTGAGCCTTCCTCCAGATTCAGATCAGCTCTGTTGGCGAGAGTACAAAATGCTGTCTCCGGATCTTCAGTCGACACTTCCCGTGTCTGGATGGGAAGCGTCTGAAGGTCACCTAAGGTACTCGGATCAGATTCAGCGCCCAAGTGTAGCTTTGAAAAGTCAGTAGCAAGCTCTTCCTCATCTTCGTTTTCATCATCCTCATCTTTCAAAGACAGGGTGTCCAGGCCATTGACAAACTTCACAGGAGAATCTAAGCCTTCCACAGGGAGAGCCACAAGAGACTCCTCTTCTACCCACTCTTGTTCTGGCTTTCCTGCATTTTCATGCAGGCTCTGAACTTCCGTGCTATTTCCCTGTATACTCAAGTCTTCCTGAGTTAAGCAGTGATCTTTGCAATCATTTGCCAATTCCTCTTCTTGCTTTGTATCAGGAGTTTCAGAGTTAACTTCTACCTCTGATTCTTGGTTATACTCAACATCTTTTTCTGACTGGTCAGTTGTACAGATATCTGCCAGGTGAAGCACCTTTCCCTGAAGTTTTTGCTGGCGGCGCTGGCTCTGCAAATCGGAGTACATAATATACAAGAATACAAAAAACAGAGCAAGTTTAAATGATATTTAGCATTTCTTACCAAAATTTTTTTTATCAAAATTTTTGTACGTGGCATAGACGCAAAGAGCAGGGAGGGGGGGAACAATGTATGATTTAATGATCAGACGTGATCAATTCAACCAATACTGGATTTATCCTCACTCAGTTCCCACTGCTCTTTGTTACACAGTATCTTCAAAATACAACGAATGATTCCCTTTATGTCTTCCCAATCCTTTCTTATATCTGTATTCTGAAGTTTTGTGAATACTCTTGCAATCAATGACTGGAGAACAGCTGTCTGGTATAAATTAATGCTACTTCAGACAGGCAACATAAATTCCACGCTCCTCTGGATATTAGCTTATTCCTAGCACAGCAACTCTTTACAGAATGCGTAATGTGTCAATAGCAAAGACATAGATACAACTGGTCTTTTTGGTTGTGCATTTGAGTGAGGACAAATTCTAAGCTATCTCCTCCTTCATCTAAATGGAGGAAGCGAAAAGAATTTGTTTTACCAGAACTTGCAAGCACTTCATTAATAAAAGTAAAATACTGATCAACACCAACCTTGGCTTGTTTTTTGGCCTGTTTCTTTGCTTTTTTCTGGAGGTGCTTACTTGTACCAGGGAGCTCATCTCTCTGCTTAAGGTAACAGTCATTGTTTTTATCCTCTTCATCTTCAGATTCCTTTTCTTTGTTTTTTTTAATGTTTCTCTCATTTGTAATTTTCACTTTCTACAAAAAACAAACAGCCACAAAACAACCACAGAAGTAGAGATGTTACTGTCCTGAATAGCAAAAGAGGATTCCAAAGAAAACTGTAGGGATAAGATGTTACCTGAGTTTTCAGCTCAAGATACAACATTTTAGTGACTGTAACACACAACTAACCCATTTACGCCACCCTACTGTTTACAAAAGGAGTGCCTCACTCCAGAGCAAATCCATGTGAAACAATGACTTGCAGAATGAAACAGTACGAAAAAGTAAGGCTATCAAGGGGCAAATTCTGAACCTGTAAGGGGGCAACGTTACCTTTGGCTCTAACAGATGTAGATTTCATTAAATGCACTGAAGAGTAACCTGTTACACAAGCAGAGGCATTTTCAGCTGAACTGCCTGCCACAGGGTTTGTTTCCTTCTGCTAAAATGAAACTTCGTTGTTGCAGAAGACATTTGATTCCTTTGGCTGAGTGGGTATCATGTCAGTATTTACTCATTAGCTTTAGTGTAAGCAGCGCTACATAACAAATCTGAAATATTACATATACAGATGATCAATATGAAACACAAAGCAAATCAAGTATTTGGAGTGTCTAGAGATTGATCAAATAAATCAACATTGATCCAGTAAGTGTTCACATACTATCCTACCAATGTTTCCGAACTTTATTCAATAACCTGAATGTTATGAGAAGTATTCTTGCGCTCAGTGCAGAAAAATGGATGAAGAAAGCAAATAAAATAAAATAAAGCATTCAAGCAACCACTAGGCACCCATCACTCGTGCAATTTAGCTCAGTTTTATAACAGTGAAGATGAATTGGGAAACACTGTGCTTTGCAACTCAGTCTTCCACAGCAGTGAGCCAACACTGGAACGTACCAGATTATTCCCTAAGCCCATCTCTACATTAGAAACACCAACTGACAAAGCCGTAAGATCACCAACAGACGATCAGTGATTTTCCAGACACAATTTACGAGCCGCAGCTCACAGGAATGACTCTCGTGAAAATCTTATTCTCTATCTTCCTGGGCAAATGTATTCTTTTAACTTTGAAAAGAGACATTTAGAAAGATGCATAAATTCATTCCCTAATGATTATATAATAAAGGCATTTTCATATAAGCAAACAAAAACTAAGCCAAAAAGCAAGCACGTACAATTTCTTACCTGATCATCTAGTATGGGAAGCGACAAATCAAGGAAAGACTCATGGACCAAGGATACCTTTAAATAAATATTCAAGAAGCCGATTTAATATTGTTTGGAAGCGGCTGGCTTGCTGTCAATAGGCTTATTTGTATGCAGCCTTGTTTGCATTCAATGTATGCTTTCCCTTGTGCATACAAATGTAAACCAGAGTTGAGATACCTTCACAAACAGCTATCCATGACCAAAATCTAGCAGTCATATTACCACAGAAATAAGCAAGAAATACTTTTACAAATTTCAGTTTTCTAGTAGCCTAGAATGTGAGAACCCAGCTTCAGGACTATGAGATGGATACTTGCAATCTGTCATGACATTGGTCTAGCCCACTCACTAATGCTCTTCATTACTTCATTCTCAGGATATGTTATCCCAACAGTGCTTTCTTGCTTAACTGTTCTCCTGGCAATCCCACAGTCATTCCCGTGTGGGAAAGGGAAAGACCTAATCATCTGAAGGAAAAGCAAAGGGCCCCTGGCAGCATACCACTGGTAGTGGGACAATTCATCCACTCTACAGTTTGTGCCACTGGAAGGTGTCCACTAGGAATCTGGGAGTGAATTCTTCCAGCAGAGGCAGCTTGCTGTTGCTGACCTCTTTTTCCCGAAGGCTTTTGAAAGGTACTGAAAGATTAGCTTTGTAACATAAGGGAAGAAAGGTTCCAGCCAGACCATGCGCCTCTTTGAAAAGCATGCAGCTGGTCAACTCTTAGAAGTGTATTAACTGAAGCAAACCTCTCCAATTTCACTTATTTCTAGACATAGTTACTTTGGGGTTCTCCTACCGATTACATAAAATTATACTCTAGGTTACTCAAAGCAGGCAGTTTACTTACAGTTCTGCATTCCTCACACATAATCGTACTGGTTAATTCTCCACCAAAGATTCGATCTACAAAACTTTGTATTCCCTTTTTCTTCTCATATTCTGAGAATTGACAAAGTATATAGTAAAGTTAATAATATTACATATAATATACTGGCCAGCAATTTAGTTATGGCATACCAAATAAAATTAAAAAGAGAATACAGAATGTAAGATGTATGATGGAACATGTTGGCCTGTTCTAGTTTCCTCAGAAAGTGTAGCAAGTTTCTTAAATTAAGATTCTTTTGTTTATCAAAGAAATGGGGGTGAAAACACATTTGCAGAAGACAGCTTGACTGAACCAACACCTTTGTCACTTTCTCAACTCGAACACATTTCCCTGTTTTCTCAGAAGTACTGCATCCCAGTAAGAGTTCCTGTTCTCTCTCAGGACTTAACTCAAAGAACTGTCTGAACCTAAAAAACAAGCACCAACTTTTGTCTGTATAGGTGCCCTACAAACTTCCTCAAGTTGCATTTTCAGTATAGCACATAGTCTGAATTTAAACTTGCTCTTCATCTTCTAAGTCATGTTGGAAAGCTTAAAAATTCTTCTGTTCGCTGTTCGGGGTTTTTTATGCTACTGTTAAGTAACAATGGACTATTAGGACTGAATAAATTATTACATTCATGTGCTAGTATTTTAGTTTCTCACATAATATTTGAATGATTAAACACTACCCAAACATATTTTAATGGACAATGTTTGTAGAATCAACGCTTTCTTACACTGTTAAGAAGGAAATGCCACCACGTTCAGTAAGACATTTAAATAAATAGGCTAACATTATTGAGCCTCATATTCTAGATACACGCATATGCAAGGGATGGCATAAAGTTGTACAATTTAATGCATAGCATTTGGTTGATATTATTAGTGTTACTTTGTTTACTTCAGTGAAACAGAAGATTTTAAATTGTTACATCAGTAACACGTATTTTACCTTTAATTTTCTTTTTAAGTTCTTCTTCATTTTGTTTGTTAGAGTCAGTCAGCGCCTTCAGAATTCCAACACTTATTTGCTGAAATTTTCAAAACATACACTGTAAAATTTCCTAAACTAATTCAGTTAACTAGTTCATTTTACAAAACGTTTCAGATGGAGGAAAAAATTTAATCTTCACCAATTAAGAGAATCAATACAAACAACACAAAGGCCTGCAGAGACACAAAGTAGTCCCTGCGGCTATCAAAAAAAATAACCAACTGAGAAATAAGCTTACAACCATAATGTTCCAATTAGTATGTAAGAAAAAAATCAGTCCAAGGATGAAATACTTTCCCAAATTAAAACTGGCAAAAAAAATAATAGAATTTCCACAAGTGAACTTTAAGGTATTTCAGAAATTAAGACAAAAAGACACTCTTTAGAATGACTACACATACTCCAACCCCACTTTTGCTGTAGATTGACTTGTCCAAAACTTCTATTTCTGAAGGACAACAGACATTCATATCAGAAGCGCTGAATTAACCAAAGCTCTTTAGAGCAAGCAAAACTAAACCTCTCTTCTATTTGATTTTATTAGAAGAGCATTGGGAATAGCTAGTACACTTCTTTCCAAAAAGGCAGAAAATATCATTACCTTAGAAACCTAAACAATGCGTGCAATATACGTAAGAGAGAGGGGCCAAAACCAAACTTCTTCCTTTGAATAGTTTTGTTAAACGAGAACAGTAATACCCAGGGCTGCTCCTTCACAACCCCACTGCTTACAGGCTGCCTCGTTCTACAGCTCTGTTCCTCATCTGCTTCAAGTGCCTGCCGTGGGCAGCACAAGCAGCTCTACAGAGGTTGACTTC
This sequence comes from Cariama cristata, assembly GCF_000690535.1. Classification (NCBI taxonomy): domain Eukaryota; kingdom Metazoa; phylum Chordata; class Aves; order Cariamiformes; family Cariamidae; genus Cariama; species Cariama cristata. The sequence continues at coordinate 20,718 of NW_009611253.1, forward strand.
TCTCAGAAAGAATGTTCTTTCTCCCCTCAGGAGAGGGGAAAGTCTTGGCCTGGAGTATGAAAAAGAAAGGTATGCACAACTGAAATCAGCACTCACCTGGATTTCTTCTGCCCTCATTCCATCAAGTAAGTAACGAAGCAATTCGTGACTGTCTTGCTGCTGATAACCTTTAAATCGTATTGCTCTGTTAAATGAAACAATAATTGTAGAGTACTTACTGACAAAGTAAAAACACAATCATACTAGACACAAAAGGACAAAGTCTCAAGCATGTATGTATATAAAAGCAACAAGTGTCTACATATGGTATTTTCTAGAAAATACGAAGCTAGCTAACCAAAATATGTCACTGTTTATCTTTCATTTTACTTCTATTAATTTGTATTTTGCTCTTTATCCTCTTCTTTCGAAACTCGTTAAGTATTATTTGATATGCCAGGATGTGAACTCAAGAAAAAAAAAAAAAAAAAAAAAAAAACCGACCCTCTTTTTAAAGAACAAAACTTTTTCATACTCACTATGACATGCAATTGTACAGATACTCACTTTTTACAAACCTGAGCAAAAAGTTCCTTAGGTGTGACTACTCCTTTTTTCGTCTCTTGCATTTCTGTCAGAAACTGATACATGGCTAATGTCAAAGGACCTGGCTGATCCAGTTTTATCAGCTGAGGTTCCTGTTTTAAACCAAAGCAACAAAATTGTTTTGCCTTAATTTGGTAACAGATCCTTCTGGAGTAAGTTTTTCCTTATCTAGGAAAGTTCTCGAAAACAGTATTATAAAATAGAATACACAAAATTCCAAAATGGCAAGAAGTTAACCTGACAAAAACAATCAACACATGGTTTCTCATGAGACGATACCAAAACACTGGGCTAAGAATCATTAATTACTTATTGCTTAGTTGCAACTCTGCATTTCTTGCCTTTATTAGGAAAAAAATACAATTTCTTAAAATCCGCAACCCTTCTTTCCCATCCAAATCCCTAACTGTAATGACAGGCGTGTTATTTAAGTTAGCGCTGCAGACATCCTCTAGTTTCCTATTTTGCATTTAGACAAGCAGCACTATAGCAAAAGTTACGTATTTCCATCCTCTCAATAACTTAATGACAATGTAACTACTCCTTTGATGACAACTAACAGAGTACTGAATCACTTCTCCTTCTTTGAAAGACCCCTGCTGACTTCAGAAGCAGCTTTGTGGAAGTCAATGGTGAAGTTCCCACTGATTTTACATCTTCATCTTGTTAGTATTTAGCTGAAACAGCTTTAAAAATCCAGAGGTGAGTATTGCTTGCTTCTTTAACAGATTGGAAGGGTGAGGAGAAACACTATGGAGGTCGAAGCATATTTACCATGGATAACTCAGGTGACTCGATTTTAACTGTTGTGCCAGGCATTTTCACTTCTTTAAGCAGCTCCCTCAGGACTGGAGTTTGTGATAAATTCTGTAGAATATAAAAGACTGGTAACTAGGGAACAAGAGGAAGGGCAGCTGAATTCCGCTGGTCATGGAATTCGTAGCACCCAGATTAGGAGCAATTGATTTTTCCCACAGAACTAGAGTGGTATCTACCACTCTGGAAATTCTAACAGTGTTTAATAGTTAAAACATACAGCTACTGGGACTTCCAAGTGTCCTCTATATATATATTACTTCAGATTGCAGAAACCCTAAATGTACTATTCTTCTACAGACTGATCTTTTTGACAGTCTATTTACTAGTGTCTGTTTCTAAAAATGAAAAGGTAAAATGCAGCGTGCATATTTCCTTGGTTTAAAACACGTTTCAAAAAAAAAAAACAACAACAAAAAATAAAATCAAACGGTTTACTAAAACCTGCAAGTACAGTTGGAATTTTGTTTGGGTAAAGCTTCAGTATCAAGAGCCAAAGAGCACAAGATGACACGTGAGTTTTAATACTCACGAAAGAGTAGGTTTATTCTATCCAAACACTTCTTAGCTGAGCAAGACACAAAAGACGGCAATGCAATATGCTCATCCTGTTAATACTGACTTGTATTTGATTTCCTGTTGCTGAGAGGCATTTTTGTTTCAGTAAACACTCATGGTCTTTGGGTATTAATCTCTTATGTTCAAAGAGGTCAGCAAGGGTGATGTACCAGACTATTTTATTTTTTTTACTAAACTAGGAAGTTGGCATGATTAATCTACAGCAGTGAAAGATGCTGTCCCTCAAAGACAAGGCAGTTTGTTATATTTTCCCTTAGAGCAAGTCTGAACCCGCAGCTCTGTTTCTTCGTATTTCACTGGGCCAACACACTATTTTTAGAAAGAAGCCATCATTCTTGGCAGATAAAAATCACATTCTAATTGTGTCATTGTAAAATACTCAGGGTGGGGTTGTTGTTGTGGGCTTTTTTTTTTTAATAGGAGCAATAACTATCATACCTGCATCACTGCATTGAAGAAACATGTATTCCCCAAGTTACTAAGTCCTTTCACAGTCACTTCCGAGTTAGTATTTGAATGAGAATTCTCTTCTTTAAGCGAGACTTCTTTTTCTTGCTCATTTTTGCTGTCTTTTTCTACTTTTTTATTTTCAAATTCTTTGTTCTCTTGTTGTTTTTCTACTGAAATAATAAAAAAAACATACCATGTATTAACCCAGTAACAGGGAATGGGCTAAGAAAAAGTTATTATAGGCAGCAGCAATCTACGATGTTTAAAACTTACACATATGATAATTAATTCTGTAACTGTGTAAACGTAACAATACTGGTTTAGGTTCTTAAACTGTCTGGGTAATAGTAGTTAAAAAAATAAACAAAACAAGCCAACTAACAAACAAAAACTTATCAAGAAACCCCTGAAATGCCATTTCAGATCAACATGCAATTTATACGTGCCACTTGGCCCACAAGCCATTCATGCCAACGATCTCTGACACCCTGCATGTGTTATCTGAAATTTCATTCCTGTTGTGAAATGACCTATGTTAGGGCTCCACACAACATCCAACACGATGGCATCTGAGATAATATCCCTTCTGACATGGCACTATTGTCTGAAACGACTGGCATAGGCCTCCCACTCCCTCTTTCACCTTCATTTCATGAACATAAACAGATGAAACTGGAAGGTTTATATTCTTCAAGACACCTTAAAGATATTTTCCCCAAAATTTCTTCGGTGTATAGGTCAAAGTTTCAATGACCTGTTTAATAAAACCATAAGGGAATTCCAGGCAATTTTCAGAATAACACCCATGCTGCTTCTGCCAGTTTGGCAGTCTACTATTGATAAGGTTTCTCACAAACAGGGCTGTCAGCCAAGATTAACTTTAAAATAAAGTAACACCAGCTCAGAGAAAGCAAGAAAACAGACAATACGATCTTTGCAGATAGACAAGAAAGGGAGAGACAACAACAGGTGGAACACCTGAACCAGACAAGGCACCCAGGTATTCATCCATTTTCCAGTTCAAACACGAGAAGAAAATTTAGGCAAGCAATATGAAGTTCAAATATTAGATGTAGAGAAACTATGTATCTGGGAAAGGCTGACCAAAACCATTCAGAATCTGGTCCCTGCAGGAAAACCTCAGCTGTTTCCTGAACAAACATTCAGAGACAGCCACTTGGCATCGCTGGATGGTTGTGACCTGTTTCCCACGGGCGCTATGATTTCACCCAAGTGTAGGATGGTGTCAGAATTTTGAATAGCTATGAGTGACAGCATTTATTTTGATATGCAAACTCTTCCAAGTTTTCTAGCAGAAACGCTTTGTACAAAACCAGTTTTGCCATTGTGGAAACTGCGGGGTTTTGCTGGGTTTGTTTCCTTTTGAACTGCCAAGTTTTGCAGACAGACTGTGGGCTGAACACGCTGTTTTAGAGAGTTCTGAATGCACTGCAGCTACCTACCACTAAATGTACAGACCCAGCAGACAAATCCTCCTGTATCCTCCTTCCATTAGGAAGTGTGCTGCAACAGCTGGAGACTTAGACATTCCAGCTGATACATTCACAAATACCTACAAAAATACTTTTAAAAAAAAAATAAATCAAATCAATGACAACTTTCCTTCAGATCTCAAGACAGACTGAGCAATACTGATGAATGAACACAGCACCTCTAAGTACTGAAAGTCAGTTCCTTACCCACAGAACAACCAAACATCACATTTTAAAAAAAATGTCAACAGTAAAATTGTATTTATATTTTCACCCTATTCCTGTATTTCTGGTCTGTAAAAGTTTACGGAACACTAATCAAAATCCTGGTCCAGTTAGGTCCGTGGGTTAGGACGTTACTTATGCTATCAGAATTCTGATAAAGAAAAAAACAAAAAAAAAAAAAAGGAAAAAATTAACTTTTTATTTTACCATAAGGTGCCCCAAAAGTTAAATCTAATTTAGCGTACATTCTGGATTTACAGTCCTGTCTCCTACACTTAAGGGACTTTCTGATTTACAGTACGTATACTATAATTACTTACCGGTACGTGACGAGTCAACACAAACTTGTTTTCTAACATAGTCCACAGTCTGGCCCAAGCGGGTTGAAGTACTATATGGAACTTCATTATCGCAAATGTAGCACCTGTCTCCGCCCCCCCCCCAAAGAAAAACAATTAATCCTATTTTTTCCCTATTGTTTAAAAATCCTAAACTATTTGCTTGTTTGATGCAATTCATTACACAAAGTTATAAAATTACAAGATTTATTTTAATATTTAGAAGTCTTAGAGAAGAGTTCAATCTATTTATGATCAAGAAAATAGAAAGTTTAAAAATTATGTTTACTAAATTATTTCAGTGACTGGAGGTTGCAATTTACAAATATAAATTAAACTCTTAAAAGATGTGCTTAGAAATCTTGTTGCAAGAAAAACAAATGCCGGGAAAATTTTGCCAAACCCAAGAAATTAAGATACGAAGCCCTAAAGAAAAAGAATGTTATGGCGTGGAAAAATATTCAGAGTATTCTAGCCAAGCAAGTACTTCACTATATTTAGGATAAGAAATAAATCAGCGTCCTCCGTTAGTCCTGCACACTTTCATTTGCTATTCCATTGCTGATACAAACCTATTTGTGTCTTTATGAGGAAAAAAGTGGGTGGCTAGGCCACTAATCTGTTTTAAACAAAATTGTGAGAGAACCTGCTGTGATAAAGGCTCAAGAATAGTAAAATTCTGCCTGAACACATACAGCTGTGGGAGAGTTGTACGTACTGATTCTGTAGTTCTGCCCAGCAGCTCGCTGAGGAAGTGACAAAAGGTACTGAAGAGAATGCAAATACTTCTGCACTTTGAAACACACCAATTACAGTTCTGCGGCACAAATGCATTTAGCAGATTTGAGGATTACCGTAAGTCAGCCTCTATTTTCTGACATTAAAAGCAGCAGAGGTCTCCAGCAAAGTGCTTCCCCTAAATCTCTAGCATCTCTGGAATGAGCTGCAGTTTTCACATTTCTTCCTATCTCATTAAAAAAAACAGGCTCAACTTTTGGATCCCTGAGTATGTATTTACTGTCTGTCTCGTTCATTATATAAATAAGCATTCTCACTCCTGGAATAACAAATGATAGTTACTTCCATGGGTGCTTTTAACATCATAACTTTCATCCATCAAAAATTTTGTAGGTAACCTTGAAGGAATCAAGGGATTGGAAAAAGTTTTGTCACCAATGGCTGTTTGACCAGTGAGGGGGAAAAATGTAATTAGATCCAACTGCTATGTCACAGCAGTACTGAAAACGCATAAAATAGCACTTGTTGTAAACCCAAACCAGCAGAATTTAACGAATTACTAGAACTCTCCTCCTTCTCTCCAAGTCCAAAACGTTTCTTGTAGCTGTTTACAGGTACTATTCAATTCCAATTTCAACCACATATGCATGCACACCATAGAGGGATATAGTCATACATTCATAGCATTAATAAATTCTGATCACAACTGCTTTTGCTTTTATGTACTAGGCCCACTGTGAAATACAGTTCTTGATTGTAGGTTTGATTTATAACAATAACTTATACCCAGTATACCAATCTCTGAATAATTTCTTGTGCAAGTTTGTACAATCAAGAAATTCTAGAAGGAAGCAAAGTATCTTGCTTAGACAAGTTCCTCAGTCACAAGTACTTTGATTTAAAAACTACATAAGCTTTAGAACAGAGAAAATAAAGCACTTCAAACCCATAATTTTAACATTAATTTAAATTCACAAAAAGAAGGTCACTGGTTCATTAGTAATACATGTTATTAATAATGCCCATTTCCATTCTAGAGTTCAATAAAAATACTGATCATTACACATAAAAGTGCTAAATATGATCAAGTAAAGAGATAATGTTATATAAAATAAACACAATGACAAGTAGTAAGTTTAAAAAATGTTACTAAGGAAAATGAAAACTCTGTGTGTCAGGCACAGTATTTCTGTATAGCACTTTAGAAAATTAAGGTTCCCCCTTCTATAGTAAGGTACTATTCCTTTTAAGAGAAGGGAATACTACCACAGAGATGGAATTTGTATTGACTGATCCACTAGCATCTTGTAATTCTACACTTGCGCTTATTAACTAGACATATGGTATTAAGAAGTTGTATTTACTGAGAAAATAAAAATAATTAAGTTTGTCACTAAGTGCGCACCAGAAAGGAGCTTCTCCCAAGGCTGAAAGATTTAGAGCTACACATCAACATTTGTTTCCACGTGTCAGTATTCTGACCAAGCAAAACCAGTAAAATATGAAGTCAACAGCATTTGCTCATTGGTTGACTTCAATTTCAATTATGAAAATTTTCTAGTTGTGAATTTTACAAGAAAGTAAGATTTATTCAGTAAAACTCAGCAAAGACTGCTGGGATTTTTGTGTGTGGAAATGCTTTATATTCGCCCAGAGGTAAATCCTACAATTCACAAAGAAAAGAAAACACAAATTATATCCCAGTCTCTGTTGCCCTGTAGCTATGTCTTGTAACTGTTGCCTGACAAACTCACCACACACTCCAGTTGTCCAAACTGAGAACCAAACAATGGGGATCTGATCTTGGTGTTGTATAATGCTTTAAAGCATGCTGCTCTTGAGAATTTCTGCCACAGCCCTATAATATTGATAACCAGAAGTGTCACAAAATCCAGTTGACTATCAATGAAACACACACAAAGTCAGAGCATAAACAAAATATTAAAATGAAAACTTTTTAATTATGTTAAGCTAATTAGAATGAACAGCTAGGTCTCTATTTCAAGCCACTTATTTCTGCAGAGAAAAAGGTAACTCATTGGGTCCAGAGTAACTATAAAGTTGCTCGGGGACTGAACACCTAATTTAGCAATTCCAGCATGAACAGCTTGAAGAATGAAACAGAACAAAACCCTCTTCAGCATGCAGAGTTCTAAGTTTAATAAACTCTTATGAGCATAAGATCTTATTGTAAAGATCACAAATTGGGAGCATTAACAGAAATTTTTACTTTCTTAGCAAAATAATTTGGACTTTCTAGGAAAACAAGTCCTCAATACAGAGTTTTAGCATTAAGCCTGCTAAATGCCTTTGTGCCAAGCTTTTAAGTACTTTGTTTGCAATTCAGAGCAGATATTTTTAAATCGCGCTACAGTGTATAAAATCATTTATGAAGCACCACCTTTAAAATAAAAAAGAGAGAATATAAGAGTTTAATTAGAAACTCTCTTGTTCCACTATATTACAAGACACTGAAAGATATTAAGACAAATTAACAACAAAACAGGAGATACCCTGTGGCCGCATTTTAGACATAACCATATCGAAGGGCTTTCATCCGTCTCCTCCTCAGATTTCTCTTGCGTCTTATTGTCTGCCTTGCAGTCCTGACAAACGTGCCATTCCACATTCAGCAGCGCCTTTTTCAGATGACCTTGTTCCAATCCTTTACGAACATGCTTGCATACAGGTCCTACAAAATAAAAAGCACAAGAAGGATACAAGTAGCATAACGAATGCAAATGTCAACGACCCAGGAAGCAATCCAGAAGCTAGCATAGCTTTTCGAGAGTCAAAGAAACATTGACAACTTAGCAAACATATCAGAAAGAAACCCTTTGTTACCCCCCTTCACAATCTGGAGATATTGCTGCATCCTAAACTACTGCATTACTACAAAACAAAAAACCAGCAAAAAAACCAAACCCCAAACCAACATATTGCTCAAATCTACATCTAGTCAGAGGAGTTGACAAAGCTTTTGGACACAAACCTACCTATTGTGCCAGGCTGTGGGCTTCTATTATTGTGGCGTTATGATTCCCACACCTTCCAGGGAGCAGCCACAGCCCACTGCCACGGTTCCCAGTCACCAAGGCAGCACCTGGCTGGCCTATAAAAGTGGAGATCACGGAGATTACGCTTCCAGCTGAGCTGCCTCAGTGAAATTATGCAGCAGACTATGGTAAAAAAGAACGGCAGAGACATCCTAGCTCCAGCATTATCACTTCACACTGCAATACTACACCCTACTTGGAGCTGCACCTTCCAGGCCTGGCGTGAACTCCATCTATTTAACCAAAATCTGCTAAGAATGGTTATATTGAGCACAGGCAGCTGTTGCTAAGAGCTACTATCAGGAGTTTAATTATCTTATTTCTTTCTTGTTTAATTTTTAAGGTTGTCGGTTACAGTGTCACTTGCGCAAAGAGCAGCTGTCCGTAAGCCTAAGTCTTGTACAGAGAAATTGCGACTGACAGACAATGCACGTGCAAACCGATTCAAGTTCTTCCAAATAAAAAATGAGGAACATTTTTTTTTTTTTTACAGTGTAGGTTTCTAAGACATTTAGCATCATCAGCCTACAATTCCTTACTATGTGCACTTACAAACGTCTACATTTGCAAATACAGGGTCAAATATCTGACAGTACAAAGAGTTACCTCAAAAGTCAAAAAGCACTGAGTAAACAAACCCATGCTAAAAGAAAAATGCTACATGTACTTAATATGTTTAAAAAAAAAAGTCACATTTTTGTGAAACTGCTGTTTACATAATTCAATTGCCTTAAGTCCTTTGCTACATAGGTATTTTTATTGTTCAGATAGCGTAACAGCTCTGAATCTGTCTTTGTCGAGGACCACATGCAAGGTTATAGCCTCAAGGGAGCAAACTTTTCTTGGCATGAGCTGAAACTGATGAGAAGTTTCATACCTACAGTTCTGTTTCTGTCCAAGATTGCAGGATTTTACCACAGTACAAATGCTAGCCAGTAAGAGCCAAATACAGATATTTAGATGCACTCTTTAAGCCTTTTTTAAAAATACAAGCTTCATCTACAACTTCAAAATTGTCTTTTTTAAACAAACCTTTTTTATATTGGCCACTACTATTACAGTGGAATTATTCACAATGATCAGTCTTAGTTTACATTTGTGGCTTTACAGGTCTTTGTCGGGGTAAGCTAGCCTATTTTTAGCCAAAGAAGTGAGATACCATCAGCACTTGCACCATAACAAATATCTTTGCTGGAGAAAAATGAGGAACAGTCACAGCAGACACTGATCTTGACTCCAGGAAAAAAGCAAAACAAAACACAAAAAAAACCCCAAACCAAAAAACAACAAAACAAAGCACCACAGACAGAAGCAGCTAAAAAGCCATAGGAGACAGAAGCTACCACAAGACCAGGACAACCAGGAAACTAAAGTAGACTAGACTTGAATTTAAAATAAACAGGCCATCATATCGAGCCTCCTGGCTAATACTGCGTGTGTGCTCTCTCTCAGCTAAATCAGTGTTAAAGGAAAAACTCACATAGATGTGGGTACCACTAGGTTTGCTTTAATCACAACTCAGAGTTGGGCCAACACCTCAGTGACTGGCAGAGGATAGATGCAGTACAGCTTATGTACACTTGCTCAATCATTAATCAGTGTCCAAAATCTTCAAAAGTTCCCTTTGGTCCTTTTAATTCTATGAATTCATCATCTGCTCAGGCTGGTTCCAGCTCCTGTCTCCGTTTCGAAGTCCTCTTCAGATCATTATCTTCTTTCCGCTTGCTTTAGCTTACACAATTCTAAGAAATAAAGCCTGAGAACACTATTCTACGATCAAGTAGTTCTTAATCATCCATTATTTTCTAAGAGCACCTGTGTTTATAGGTTAATAATCTATTATCTTTTCTATTCTCTTACTGATTAACTTGGCTGAGTTTCAAACCAACCTTGGGAAAGGGCTATACAGAGGACGAGGCCTAATTGTGCAGCCTTTGCCTGTTAGCAGCTTCAACAATTTAAAGTTTCAGAAAATATTTTCTTTAACAATCAGCACGGCTCGAACTCATTTCCCCAGTCGGGATCAACTAAAAACATTGGGAAAGATATAATCTGTGACCTGGTAGACAAGGTGGTAGAAGAGAATGCTACACAGCACAAGCAAAAACAAGTGCTAGAATAACCAGGGTAAACAAGATAACAAATAAAATCTCAACACAGGAGTGAGATCCAGTACAGCTAGAGGGATAACATTAACTATTTGAGATTAGGAACAGAAGGCAAGGAAGAAAAAGACGTTTTAACCAAAAAGCACTATGACTAGAGAGCTGAGGTGTCCAGGGCCAGTACTAAGTTAGTTGCTAGCTTAAAGACAAATGTTTTCATATAAATATTTTAGTCACAATCTTTTTTGCTGAAGTGAGAATCTTCTGCAACAAAATCTTTATTAGGAAAACGCTACTTAAATCTATTATGACAAGCTTACCAGCTGACTCTACAAACCCTTTATATTCTGAGGGATTTTATACAATTCAATATGATCTGTGTATCAGTAAAGAACTGGGTGTCTGAGTTTCTTGAAAACCAGAAAATAATCCTAGTTTTCCAGGCAGGATTATTGTTTTCTAGCATACTTAGAAAAGTAGCAACGCTAATGTTTTTTGGTAGACTTCAGTTTCAATTACACAAACCCACACTTTTTAAATGAGACTTCAAAGCCAGTGACTAGCGCAAAGGCTTTCTAATATCAATGAATTTTCAAGCCCTCTTTGAGGTTAAAACAAACATTAGGACTACAGACATCTCTAAGGACACATACCCAGCGTATCTGGAGACTCATCAGACTGTGCAGTTTTGCCTTTGATGCGTTTCTTTCCCATATTGGTAGTCTGTAATTTTTCTTACATGGAATGGTGACCTGGCAAAGAAAAAGAGTAAATCAGAGAGTAGGTTTTGGTTTTACTTGTTCATTGCTAAACAATAACTCATTTCTATGGCCAAGATGTTCCTTGAGGTGAATTAACTTGTTTTACTTTGACATTTTCAAAAGAAAATAAATTAATTATACTTTAACATGAAACAATTGTAACTGTTGTATAGGCAAGATCACAGCATCAATTATTAAAAAAACCCAAAATCTAAAGCATTGCACAAAAGAACAAGATGGGAAACTTAAGTATTAAAAATCCTATAAACTTTTAGGACGTGTACTTTAACTAACTAATAACACAGGGATTTTAGGAAAAAGAATTGTGTTTATCCCCATTAAATCTTGAAGTTTTTTGCAATTACAGTCTTTCAGTTTACCGCAAACTCCTTGTATCTTTGATGAAGTGTGACACACGCAAATAGTCTAACATACCTGAAAACATACAGACAATGGGAGCTCAGATTTTTCAGTTTCTTCACTGGGGGAGATTTATCATCGCCTTCTCAACGTCTTAAGCAAATAATTCAGATGGAGGCTGTTATTTTGTATGCCTGTAGACTCTTCTATACAAGAGTTATCTACCACTACAGAGTCCTAAGCCAAGTGCCTGCCTTCAGAAAGTTGGCTACTGCACATACGGTAGGGCACTTTTAGCTTCTAGTCTGTAGCCCCCGACCTCACAAAAAATAAAAAATTCAAAAAGATCAGGTAAACTTAAAAATCAACACATGCTATACAAGGAAAACCTGCAAGCTGAACGGGTTCCAAATCAAATCCCTGCAGTGTTACGCAGCCTTTGCAGGCTGGCCTAACGCTGCCGTCCACCCTCCAGGCAAACACCTTAGCACAGCACTCAGTCTGACTTGTGACATTCGGCCTTTCAAAACCATTTC
>NW_009611253.1:32820-33133 GCF_000690535.1 Cariama cristata
GCCCCAAACGGCGCCAGCCCAAGAGAACCAGAGAGAAACTACGCTGGGGAGAGCTCAGGCGTGACACCCACACAGGGCTTTTTGCACTTTTGGAAGTAGGCTTTTAGGACAGATTACCCAGTTGCTAAGTGACAGACAGGCAGCCACTTCATCAAGAGCAGAATTAACAGCTTTTGCAACTTAGCCCTCCACTTGTTCAGAAAAAGACACAGCAGTTCATCCAACAAACTCCCTCTATGGCACATTTTTCGGCAAAAAGCTACGACGTTTGATCCTACACGAACGACTCCGAGCTGTTAAAACCTTTCCCGAA
>NW_009611253.1:33148-33368 GCF_000690535.1 Cariama cristata
CGGCGGGAAGGGCGGGCCGGCCCCCCGCGTGGAACCCGCCGGTGCAACCCACGCCGCGCGGGGCCAGGCCGGTCTGACAGGCTCCGCACCAGCTCTTCCACACAACAGCCCACGCGCGGCAAAGCGCCGCGCAGCCCAACAGCTAAAGCAATAAAATGGCCGTTCATTTAATTTTGGAGAAGATAGAGCGGTCTCAAAACGACCAAAAGTGCACCTGCGT
>NW_009611254.1:0-10585 GCF_000690535.1 Cariama cristata
CACGAGTCCACCGAGTGGACCGTGACACATATTACTGTCAAACCATTAATGTAATTGTTGACATTTTCAGTGACATGGAATTAAGCTGGAATGAGATAAACTATGGATACAACCTGCCCAGCTTATTTGCACAGCTCCTTCTCTAGAATTCATCTCCTAACAACATATCCAATGTGCAAAACCAGCACATCTGGCTTCAAAATGAAAATACATTGGGGGTTGGGGGGCAGCTTTTAGAGGAATTAAAACAAAATATTTGTTACCCTGCTCTTCACCATAGCATGAAATAAACACATTTGCTGCTAGAGTGCTCTGTTGTACCTGTAAATGGTGATAGGCATAACTACAACCAAGGAATGTATATGATCTGAGTATTTCTGAAAATATATTAGCCTTTAGGGACAGAAGCACTTATCACTATAAGGAAATTATTAAAATGCCATTTTATCATCTATGAACCAGGATGCCTTGACATTTTTAGCAGGTTATTCATGTTTGTATGTGCACATACTTTTGTTTTATTCTGTGGGGTTTTTTATTTGGTTTGTGCCCTTCCTCACTAAGGAACACTGAAAATCAAGAGGACTCTGAAAATGATTTGGGGGAAACATTAAAAAGCAAACCCAAAACATACTGGTTTGGTAAACTTAGGAAGAATAATCACAATTAATAAACTGTGGAGACTGTAACAACCTCCTCAGGCAAGAATTCCTATTCTAGATGATGAGACACCATTTTCAACCTGATGTTTCCAGCCTATTCTTAACCACTATCTAGAAAACTTGGCTTACTTCTATGTTCTCTCAGTCTGTCCAAAATGCCAGTCCTACGGCTGCATATCAGAGCTCAACAGTAACCCAGTGACCAGACCTGCAGCATATGCTACTCCAGCTCTTGTGGCATGCTTGAGGAAGAGCCACAAGGTAAAGAATATCATGCTCCATTATGCCCATTGTGAGAGGACTAACGAGAAACATCATGGTATGTCATAACCCCAAAAGAATAGTGGGGGAAGAATTCAAAATAAATACTCTAAAGGGGAGCAGGCATTCAAGGAATGTGCATAAACATCTTGCACTAAGAGTGTACTCTCCCAGTACAAAAAAATTATTCACTTTTAAGATGGAAAGTGTTCAAGAGCTTCGTATTCAGGTCTACTTCAGCTGTTGGTAAAGGGGTAACTTTGTCAAATAGGAAAGAAGTTCTAGAGAGGGAAGAGTATCAGTAAAATAAAGGTGAATCACAATGTATTACTTTTAAAAATCTGAAACAAGTGACAAAACCTGAGTGTTTAACTGATTTTAAAAAGTTTGCAGCTCTGGCAACTACTGACAATGCCAGCGATGAGTGTTGTCTTGAATTCAAAACAAAACATATGATTCCAGATGGTACAGAGATCATCAGAGGAAAATATGTATCAAATATTTGTATACTTCTTGCTAACAAGCAAATGAAAAATCTTTTTGAAGATGCCTGCAAGGATTGGGTCAAATACCACAATGACAAGACCAGAATCAAAACATCTGTAGACTATCACTCTACCTTTCACTGTCATATAATTACTGAAAAACCTTGGAAGGATACGCAAAATCAACTCATTGCCCTTCCAGTTATGATGTGAAAAAAGGGTCAATGAAGATAACAGCTGCAAAAAGAGGAAGATTTGCAATAGAACATTGTTGTGATCTGGAGGTGATACCAGAGGGTTAAAGAATTCAGCTAAATTAACAGAAAAACAGGCACATTCTTTAGCCTAGCATCTCAAGGTTGGGAAGCATCAAGAAAAAGAACAAACGATAGAGGAAGGGACACTGTTATCTAAGTCAGTAGGTAAGAATGTGGAGAGAGGCCTCCAAGAGAGAGAGTTCTAGACATGAAGGGAGCCAAGCTGATAAAACGTTACAACCCACAGACATCAACAATAAAGTAGCTGAAAGCAGGACAGAGGTAATTGTGGTAGTGGGAGATCGCGACCTCCAACTCAAATGCCCCCCCCCGAAAGAGGGCAAAACCCCGCTTGATGAGCATGTGTAGTTAATAGAGAGGCTTCATTAGTGCTTACTGAGGATGCGTACTAATTTACATTAGAAGCGAGAAACTTATAACCAATCTTAAGTGTGAATAACAATGAATATGTAGTGAACTATGAATATGTAAATGTTTCATGGTATATAATATGTATCTTTATTTTACTCGGTGTGCATGTTTGGAGGAACAATCCCCCTTGCACCCGGCGCCGTAGTAAACATGCCTGCTTTATAACTCTCCGTGAATTGTGGAGTTTGTTTCCGCACATCAGAGGGAGAGAAGATTGCTATGTGTAATCCTTGACTACAAAGTGAGTTTCGACTGTGAAACTTGAGCTATTGAGGTTTTATACATTAAACGAACAAAGTGGGAGTGTGTTAAGTACTTGCTGGTCTGGAAAATTTTCAAAGTAAACAAGTGCAGATAATTCAAAATTGGAAACAGAAAACATCAGAAGAATTGCTAAAGAATATAAAAGAAATAATCCTGACACGGGAAGACAAAAGGACTTAACTTAGAGGGGTTCTCAAGAAATATTATTTTCACAGAAGTCTTTACTATATGACTGGTAACTGGTCTTATACCTAACAGTCTGAAAGAATGAAGTATTTAATACTCAAATTGACGGACCCAGGGAAATGAAGAAACAGTATCGATCGGACAATTATTACTATTGGACTGGGTGTATTATTTTGTGAACAATGACTTCAGAGCTAAGATTTGCCCTATTAAGAAACAGTCAACATGGCTTCACCAAGGGCATATTATACCTGACTAATCTAGTGTCCTTCTATGACAAAGTGACTGCATCAGTGGACAAGTGAAGAGCTGCGGATCTCGTCTACCTGGACTTTTGTAAGGTCTTTGATACAGTCCCCCACAACATTCTTGCTGCTAAATTGACAAGAGATGGGTTTGATGGATGGACTGTTAGATGGATAAGGAATTGGCTGGATGGCCATGTCCAAAGAGTTGCAGTCAATTGCTCAATGTCCAAGGGGTAAACCATTAATGAATGGTGTCCCTCAATGGTCCGTACTGGGACCAATGCTATTTAATATATTTATCAGTGAAACAGATAGTGGGATTGAGTGCATCCTCAGCAAGTTTGCAGAGGACACTGAGCTGAGTGGTTCAGTTGATTCACTAGAGGAAGGAGATGCCATCCAGAAAGACCTTGACAGGCTTGAGGAATGAGCTCATGTAAACCTCATGCAGTCCAACAAAGTGCAAGGTCCTGCACCTGGGTTGCTGCAATCCTGGTTTTGGTACAGACTAGGGGACAAATGGATTGAGAGCAGCCCTGTGGACAAAGACTTGGGGATACTGGTGAGTGCCAAATTGGATATGAGCTGGCAATGTGCGCTTGCAGCCCAGAAAACCAAACATATACTGAGCCGCATCAAAAGAAGCATGGCCAACTGGTCGAGGGAGGTGTTTTTTCCCCTCTACTGTGCTCTTGTGAGACCCCACCTGGAGTGCTGCATCTGTTTCTGGGGTCCCCAGTACAAGAGAGACATGGCTAAACAAAGAGCAGGTCCAGAGGAGGGTCACGAAAATTATCTGAGGACTGGAACACCTCTCCTGTGAGGAAAAACTTGAGGGAGTTGAGAGAATAGAAGTCTCCAAGGAGACCTTATTGCAGCCTTCCAGTTCTTTAAGGGGGCTTATAAGAAAGATGGAGAAAGACTTTTTACCAGGGGCTGTAGTGATAGGATGAGGGCCAACAGTTTTGAACGGAAAGAGGGTAGTTTGGATTGGACATAAGGAAGAAATTTTTTTACGACGAGTGTGGTGAGATCCTGGAAGACATTGCCCAGAGAAGTTGTGGATGCCCCATGATTGGAAATGTTCAAGATCTGGTTGAACGGGGCTTTGAACAACCTGCTATAATTAATAATGTCCCTGCCC
Source organism: Cariama cristata (assembly GCF_000690535.1). Lineage (NCBI taxonomy): Eukaryota > Metazoa > Chordata > Aves > Cariamiformes > Cariamidae > Cariama > Cariama cristata. The sequence continues at coordinate 3,940 of NW_009611254.1, forward strand.
AAGGTAGGGAGGTTGGACTAGATGCCCTTTGAAGGTTCCTTCCAACCCAAACCATTTTATGATTCTATGATTTAGTGAAGAAATGACAGAAGTGTCTCATTTCAGTGTGATAGTTCTGGGAATTTGAAAACATTACAGCTTTGATAAAACTGACTAAAAGGCAACATTAATCACTTGGTGTAGTTCTGTAGAACCAGCAAAGACATTTTATTTGGTTATACATAATCATAACCCTTGATGCATAAGAAAAAGCCATGACAAATACATAATCAGTTTAGCTGAAGGGTCTTAGAAGAATATTAGTTTCTGGCTTGAATTAAATTAATTTACTGAAGTATCCCACACTTTGAGAGCTCTAGTGCAGAGATCAGAAGTGTTTGAAGAAGCAATTCAAACCTGTGCTTCTTACATCTTTAGCATGTTTCAGAATAGGTTGAAGGACATGCCTGATGTCAACAACTACCCAAGAAACAGGCTCCTCAGAATATGAAACTAGACCTAAGCAGCACTTCCCAAGTGATTTAATTCACCCATCCTCAAGAATCAAACCACAACAAGTTGGTGGGGCTGAAATTACTGGTCAGTTTTGAAGAAGTTTTGGGATAAAACCCTTCATCCTTGCTGAGCAGAAACAACTTTTTCTCATTGCTTGTGTTTCCCTTCCCAATATGGAAAGTGATTTTATAGTCCTATAGTACTAGGTTAGTAAGTAGCAGAGTAAAACAGGAAAAACAACAAAAAGGGTCACATGGCCAAAAGAAAAAAAAGAAAAAAGAAGAAAAATGTTCTCTTTAAAACTGAGAGGAATAAAGTCAATTTGTCTAATTGCTTGAAAAGAGAGGACAGGCTATCTCCACCAGGAGTACAAAGGACATTTTAATGGTCCCGCTGTGCCTTGTCTCAGATTCAGACTCTGTGGCCCATCAGGAATTCTACACCCAAAAGTATATGAATGTGCATGCTAACTGCTAAAATGCCTACTTGCTGATAAGGTGCAAGATATTTACCTCTCTCTGACTCTGCTAGAGATACAGTACCTTTCTCATTTTAGAAAACAGAAAACACTCATTTCTTTGAGCTAATTGAGAATGTAGACCTTGCAGTCAAATCTGCATTAACAGAATGTTTTCCTCTTTCCTCTTTCTTTTATACTGACAAGAGAAGAAATACTAATGCACCCAGCATGCTAAGATGTGAGTGGTAAGGTAAGAACAGGGCTGGAATTAAAAGTCCTGTGATGAGTATGAATGTATATATTAGACATAATTTATACCTTTACTTTACTGGGGAGCGAGGGAGAATTCCCACTTCCCTCTCTTACACATATAACAATACAGGTATTGTTGAAAATCTCCAATTTTTTAATTGTATTTTATTTTTTCACATTTTGGGATCTGAGTTTACTAGCTTTCTAAGCAGTAGTTTTCTCATCTTGCTGAGGTTTTGTTTGACATGTTTCATGTTTGACATGTTTACCATTAGAACAAACTATTTGATTGAAGATAACAATTTACGAAATGAGCTAACAACCTACAGGAGACAGTCTAGGAAAAACAACATACCGAAAAGATTACTGTGTTAAAACTGATAGCGGGAAAACGCATAAATTCAAGGAGCATCTGGGCAACACTCTTAGTTTTACGGTTTAGTTTTAGGTAATCCTGAGAGGAGCAGGGAGTTGGACTTGATGATCCTTATGGGTCCCTTCCAACTTGAGATATTCTATGATTTTATGATTCTGTGAAATGGTGGAAGGGGAAAAGTGGTTTTTTTTGCCCACAATGGGAGGGGGGGGACACAAAAAGATTTTTAGTTAAATTACAATGGGCAAATTTGGGTTAATCTTTAGGAGAAAACTGAATAACATTATTTTTTTTTAAAGACTCAAAAGTCACTAGGGACCATGGGAAATCTATGGTACTGGAGATTTTAAAGAACAGATTAGACCAATGTTTCGAGTAGTTAAATGAGTAGAGTTCGTTCTTTCTTGGAAAAGGGAAATGGACAAAATCAGTTCTTCAAAGGTCTCTTTATAGTTTTTTATTCCTGGGAGCAGAAAGCTTATTTTTAGACTATATAAGCAGAATATGCTTGAGAATTTAACTGATTATAATTCTCATTTTATTTTCAGATTTGTGGAAATAATAGCAGAGCAGAAGCTCTGCTCCCTTTCAGCCTGAAATGCCATTAATATTTGTAGTTGAGCTTCTCTAAACCCCTTCTCTTGGCCTTCTGCTTACCATAATTACCCCAAAATACCATTTTTTCATAGTGACAAGGCACACACTTCTGGCCTCAATTCTTCTGTTTGAAAGATTTTCCTAGCATAGCATGTGTTTGCCTGTATATCCCAACAATGTATAAAATTAATTATCCAGATGATGTCTATATAAAATGGGAAAAACAAGCATTTCAAGTCATGTTTGAGTAGATATCTAAAATAAGCAAGGTGAAACAAATACTATGTAGTTAGTGCCCACTGTGCAGATTACTGCCTTAGAAGTTAAACTAATTATTTGGAGAGGGAGAAGTAGTGAGGAATAAGTGTGATTTGTTAACCTGTGCTCCTTCAGAGTGCACAGAAAGAATACAAGCCTTTGAAAGGCAGGAAATGCCTATGAGATAATTTGAGTTCAGCACTTGAAAAACATGAATAGGAAGATACACAAAATTGTACCTTCATTGTAGGTTGTCCTGATGAGAGCCAGTTTGACCCACTGAGAGCTTGTGTTTGCTTTGTTTTCTGCAGTGTAATCTTGGCTTTCCCACCTACGATAGATGGCAGAAGGGAATCACACTGTAGTGACTGAGTTTATCTTGTTGGGATTCACAGACAACCTGAAGTTGCAGGTCCTTCTCTTCATGGTGTTCCTACTCATCTACCTGTTGACTCTAGTGGGAAATCTGGGGATGATTGTGCTCATTTGGATTGAGTCCAAGCTCCACACCCCGATGTACTTCTTCATCAGCAGCCTTTCCTTCTTAGATGTCAGCTACTCCACCATTATTATACCTAGCACACTCATGACCTCTGTGGCTGAGACAAAAGTCATATCCTACACAGCATGCACAACTCAGCTCTTCTTATTCTGCATCGCAGTGACAGGGGAGTGCTACCTCCTGGCCTTGATGGCATACGACCGGTTTCTAGCCATCCGCAACCCCTTGCTCTACCCTGTCATTATGTCCAAGAGGTTCTGTGTGCTCCTTGTGTGCAGTGCCTACTTCATGAGCTGCATGAATGCAACTATTCAGACATTATTTATATTCCATTTGTCCTTCTGCAGTTCCAACATCATTGATCATTTCTTCTGTGATGTGCCTCCCATCCTGAAGCTCTCCTGCTCTGACACTTACATCACTGACCTGGTCCATTTTACCTGTGCTACTGTGCTTGTCATCTCGACCATGCTGGTCATTCTCATCTCTTACATCTGCCTTGGGGTTACCGTCCACAAGATTAAATCCATCAAAGGCAGACGCAAGGCCTTCTCCACCTGTGCTTCCCACTTGACTGCTGTCACCATGTTCTATGGGACAGGCTCCTTCATGTACTTACGGCCTACTTCAAAATACTCCGTGGAGCACGACAAGACCATCTCTGTGTTTTATACTCTGGTAATTCCAATGCTGAACCCTATGATTTATAGCCTGAGGAACAAGGAAGTCAAAGAAGCATTTCAAAGGACAGTAGCAAGGCTATATTACTCTCCGTGTGTACCACAAAGGTTCAGGAGTCCAAGCAGGACTGAGAGAACCTGAGAACTGTCAAACGAGACTATGCAAGTAGGTTGGTTCCCCCCGACAAAGAGAAAGGGAAAGGGAGTAATATCTAAGTCTGCATGTTGCTGCATCTGTCTGTTCTGAAAGAGCCCCCCCTTCCTGTTGCAGGGCTTCCTATTTTACCTCAACCCCTAAAAGAGGGATGTGTCACTGAGCAGTCCTTAGGAACTAACTTTTCAGATGATGACAGTCATTTCAATGGCAATATGCTTGGTAACATAGTAGCGCCCCACATCTAATCTCATGTTGTGACCTCTGCAACTGTAGACAGTGTCAGACAAGTCCTTTGAGAATACTTTTAGGCATTTTTGTTCAGAGTTTTTTCCATTGAGAAGATGAATGTAGTAGAATAGATCTCTAATTTAGGTATTTGCTGTGTAGAAATCTAAAACTAAATTAGGATTTTTTGGGTTCCTTTATGCCAATTGAGCCTAAGTTCTAGCAGGCAGCTCTACTAGGCTTGCATTAGATACCACAACTTCAAGTAGGATTGCCTACATGATAGTTATGTGCTGCCAGTTTCTAGATATACTCCAGCAACTCTTATATTTCAGCTACCCAGGTACCACTCAAAACAGCACTGAAGGGAAGGATGGGCTGCAGGAAAAATCATCACCTCGCATCACTTAATCTTTCTTTCCATTAGGATTTCATAAAGTGAAATCCTGGTACTAAGTTTAATGCCAGAGAGCAACGAGGTCAACACATATGCATACCTTGGGCTGCTGAGCCTCCCCCCAAATACAATGGGAAGATGCCTCCTGGTAGTGGATAAAACTGAGCCAATTGGTCTGTGCTGTGAAAGATGATCAGACCACTTGGTGGGCACATCTCTCAAATAAACCTTACCCAAAGAAATCAGTTGAATGCTAAATCCTTATTTACTGCAGGACATGTGGCAAAGAAGGTGCCTTCTGTACTGGTGATTGGGATCTTTGTGATTAATGACATGATAGAGCGGGGTGCAGAACAACGAACCTTAGGAAGAAGAAAAGTACTTCCAGGCAACAGACATAGCCAAAATGACCAAAGAAGACAACAGACCTTGGTAAAAACAGAGATGGGTACCTTGATACCTAATCTACAGGTTAGCTTGTGAGTGAGAATGAGCCTTTTGGGCAACTTTATCCCAAAGTACTTGTGGGGACTGGATCAATGCACATGCCTTGGTCCAGGGGTCCTGAACATCCAAACCAGGGATGGCCATTCTTCTGCACCCCACCCCTACCAAACTCCCCATGCACCCCATTGGGATAGTCCAACTCTAAGATGAAAGTGTATATAATCTGAGGCATATAAGTCAGTATCGTGTGAGGAAATACCAGAAAATGAAATATGGGTACAGGCATTAATGTGGTTTAAAATTGGAACGTTACAGCAAAGTGAAGAAAGTATGTAACAGCAGCAGACCAAAGAAACAAGGGCTAGTTATGTAGATGATTGGTCTTTACTGAACATTAGTGCCTTAACAATATCTACAGTCTGCATACTTCCTAATGATACTGTAAAAGGGGTCCTACAAACACAAGAGTGACTAGGAATACAAGGAGATAGATCAATGTCAACTGATTTTTAATTGTGATGATCTGGACATCAACAGGGGATATGATTTATCTTCACTATAGGTACCATTAAAGAATGTTATCATGTAGCAAACAGAACAAAAAAGGAAAAAAAATGCAAAACTGAAGTGGCAAACAGTCAGAAGCGCCAGTACTTCCTGATACCACCTTAACAGATTTTAAAATAATGCTTCAACCCACCCAGTGGTCAGGGCTGCCTGTTGATCAGCCCTATGTCTAATCAGCATGACCTGGAGCAGGACAAAAAACTTTTATTTCTGACCATACCCCATGTGTCAAAGTTTCTTCTGCAGTCAAATAAACCATTCGTGTTTTCCCTAAAATCAATGAGGGGTCACTGTAATGGACATGTAAGATTCTTGCAACATCCCAAACAATATACATCCAACATGCATGGAGAGAAGAGAGATTTGATGATTAACCCTAAAAGACAATTTAATATCTTTGGTTTTCCATTTAAATGAAAAAAGGATGGGATTATGTCCCATTTCCACCTCTCAGTCAAGGTGGAAACCACTCAGTTTCTGCATCTGATACAGGGAAGCATATATGCTCCCTCTGTAGAATCTTGCAGGATAACGATATTTGTTGCTGTTATGAAGTAGAACAAGATGTTACTCGGAGACCATAAAGTCACCAGAAGAGTTCACGTATGAGTGCACTATAGGTAGTGTTGAAATTAAGCTATGAACTTCCTGAGCTAGGTGGAGAATTATTCACACTGCTTAGCTTAAGGATAAATTTGTAGAGCGCTAATGTTGAAGCCGGACTCCAGAAAAAAAGGATGAGATGAGAGATACTGTTTCATGATATGCCAAACACAAATATAACCTACTACAGACACCAGAATTTCAGAATCATAGAATCACAGAATTACAGAATGCTCAGGGTTGGAAGGAACCTCTGGAGATCATCTAGTCCAACCCAGCTGCCAAAGCAGGTTCACCTAGAGCAAGTTGCACAGGATCGTGTCCAGGTGGGTTTTGAATATCTTCAGAGAAGGAGACTCCACAATCTCTCTAGGCAGCCTGTGCCAGTGCTCTGTCACCCTCAAACTATAGAAGTTTATCCTCATATTCAGATGGAACGTCCTGTGCTTCGGCTTTTGCCCATTGCCCCTTAATCTGTGACTGAGCACCACTAAAGAGTCCGGCCCCGTCCTCTTGATGTTATTTATAAGCATTGATGACATCCCCTCTCAGGGCTGAACACCCCTCTCCAGGATGAACAGACCCAGCTCTCTCAGCCTTTCCTCATAAGAGAGGTGCTCTGGGCCCCTA
>NW_009611254.1:10595-10915 GCF_000690535.1 Cariama cristata
TGTCTGTCTTTAGCTGGGGAGAGCAGTGGAGTGCTCCCAGAGAACTGGGGAGAACTGGACACAGCACTCCAGATGGGGCCTCACCAGGGCAGAGTAGAGAGGGAGGATAACCTCCCTTGACATGCTGGCCACACTCTTCCTGATACATCCCAAGATACCGTTGTCTTTCCTGGACACAAGGACACATTGCTGGCTCATGGTTAACTTGTTGTCCACCAGGACTCCCAGGCCCTTCTCCATCAAGCTGCTTTCCAGCAGGTCAAACCCTAGCCTGTACTGGTGCATGAGATCGTTCCTCCCTAGGTGCAGGACCCTACGCT
>NW_009611255.1:0-4032 GCF_000690535.1 Cariama cristata
TGGAGTCGGGAGTTGGGCGTGATGGTCCTTGTGAGTCTCCTCCAACCAAGGAGATCCTAAGAATGTTTTTTTCTTTCTAAAAATGATGCTCTAGAGAGGGAGAAGACACACTTCAGCCAAGGCAGGACCTTGGGCATGGTAGGGGCAAGTCCCACTTCTGAGTCCTCATCTGGGGGCTCAACACAAGCAAGTACCAGAGAGAGGAGTTGGAGAATCATTCCTGAAGCTCATGCCATTCAACCGACCTTCTCCTTCTCCTCCTAAAAACCCACGCTACGTCGGATGCCCTCCAGAAGGAAAGACTCTGCGTGGGGTGGAAGGTCAACCAGCAAACGCACGTTTGCTTCTATTCCTAGATGTTGCGAAACATCACTATCGCTACACGGGAGCAGACTGAGAAGAAAAATCCAGCTTTAGCAGAAGACCTCGCAGTTTGGGACAGAACATGGGGAGTTAAATCTGGGGGGAAAAAAAAATAAAAAATAAAAGGGGGGAAGAAGAACGGAGGATGATGATGATGCCCAGCCTGCGAAAGCAGCCCAGACGACAGAGCAAGGTGAGGCAGGCTATGAGGAAAGAGAGCTGCGAGTCGTTTTGGAGAGGATGCAATTGCCTAACGCTTCCCAACGCCTGCCAAGAAGCACCACGTGTTCTCCGAGGTGGCTGCCAAGAGGGTTCGGAGCCAGGAGATACACAAACAGCCTCGCTAACGAGCCAAGCTGGGCTTTAAGGAGGCGACTGCAGCAGCAAGGCACACCTTCGCCCGTCACAACATGCGGGGAAAGCCACCGCCGAGCAGAGGGACCTCACCGGAGAAGCCACCGACTCCATCGGGGACAGCACCGGAGCCAGTGGTCTTGCAGAAAAGAGTGGGGAGGAAAAAAAAAAATTAAAATCAAAGAAAGGTTTTCAGGCTTTTAAGCTGTTTAAAACTAAACCAGAGCGAATGTTGCAACCCCCGCTACGTCATAGGATGGTCAAGAGCTGAGATAACCCTCCTGCTCTCCGCTGCGCTGCGGCCGGGACGTGTCCGGCGTTGAGCCGCGGCACTTTAGGGAGGGTTCAGATATATCGGGGAGGGAACAGCAAACAATCGAGGGTCTAAAATCGTGGCCAAAAAAAGGGAGATTGAAAGATCTGGGTCTACAGAAGAGCATAAACTGTTGTCTTTGCTTAAAATACAACAGGAATGGATTTAGACGTTAAAAATACCAAAGACCCCATCACCTTTCTAAGGGTGAGGGTTGGTGACGGCAGCGTGGGTGCCGAGGGCGGTGGTGGAATCTCGGTCAGATCCCGGAGCAGCCAAGTTCAGGTTGGTTCAGGTACCGTGAACTTGCTTGTAAGCGGCGGGAGGGAACAGGTAACCTCTGAGATCCCCCTTAGTATCTCAAAACATCCTGCTTTTGCCACAAACGTTCCCATTTAAACAACCAGCACAGCCAAGTTCAAGTTCTCGCCGCAGACCCAAACACCCCTACTTCCTCCCTTTGACACTCAGTTTTGCTTAAAGAGGGTTTTTCTGGTTTTTAAACAAGCAGCCAAAGGTACGAGACCGGCAAAAGCCAACGCGGCGCTCTCACTTCGACGATGAGCAGAGCGAGCGTGTGTTAAATCCACAGCCCTTTTCCTAACTCCGCTCTTCGTTTCTTCTCCGCATCCCACCTCCGAGCAGCTCTGGGAAAGGAAACTCCACCCCGCGAAGACAGAGACGCTCAGGTCTTGCAACGATTTGATTACAAGCCCAAGAAAGGAAAAGAAACGACCGTGTTCATCGAATCAATCTCCCGCCACCCGGAGCCGAATCCTCCCGTCTTCATTTCCCGTTGCAGCCCGGTTAGAAACCACGAACCGCAAACCAGCGCGGAAAACGGTTCACAAAACTGCTCCCCAAAAAAGGGGATTTCTCCCTGCCTGAGCTCTCAGCTGCCTTCCCCCCTGCCACGACGGAGGGTTTCGGTTAAGGGTCTACCGATATTCTTAGCTCTTAACAGCTCGAGAGGCATCTTGCAACGCCGGCGGAGACTTTCTGGCAGTTCACGTGTCTGGAAGTGGAGAGGAAGGAAGCAGGAAGCGGTTTGCCTGCAGATGTTGAGCTACGACATCGGTCGGAGCCACGAGCAGCATCGCTGCTCCCACGGCACGGGGGTTACCAGCACCGTGACACGGAGCCACCGGGTTCGGTGTGGTGCTATCGCTGACTTTTCATGAAATCCTCCTGCCGTTATAACTTACCAACGGCCTTTAATGTTGCTTAAAACCCTCTGTAAATTAGGGAATTAGCATAAAACACGAGCAGAGGACGTTAATCCTAAGCAGGTGCCCTTAAGGCAGCTCCTCGCTCCAGCCTGGGAGCAGCGGGCAAGGCTTTAGCACGGCCACAAAGACCTCTCGCACATCTCCCGAGGGATTTGAAGAGATACGGGGACAAGTGGGCTTAAAAAAAAACCCAAAAAACCACACCAAAACCAGGCTAAAATCCTCCCGGCTACATATTCGCATCCTTCCTCATCTCAAAACCCACTTCACTGTTTGCTCAGCTGCTTCTCCGCAGCCGTACCCAGAGCAAGAGTTAAATAAATATTGCAAAGCAACGGGCGCCGCTTCGTTCTTAAATCGTTTGTGACAGATAACTTTCAGCACGAAACCAAGAGCGCCCGGAAAGCGTCGTTTCGGGCTGGAAGCAAAAACAAGGAGGGTTTCGACTCATGGCGAATTGTTTCCGTGAGCTTGGGAGCGTAACTAAGAGACTTCAGGCTTGGATTTAAATATAAAAAGCCGTTCACCGATCGCCATCTCCACGTGATCCGCTGGGCATGCTTTGGTTACACAACAGGTTGCTGGGTCGGGGATTTTTAAGCTTTCCAAATTTACCCGTTTTCTTGGCATTCTCCTCCAAAGACACGACTCATAAGGGAATACAAGTTTAAGTCCAGGAGCGAGTTTAAGTCCAGGAGCGCAGCTTAAGGGGGTGTTTGAGGTTCTTGCTCTTGCGCAGGTCATGCTCACCCTCCACATAAGTCCTCAACCTTATCGGGGTTTATATACAACACTGAAGCAGACCAAAATCAAGCTCTAATTCAACTACTTTTACCTAGAAGGACAATTCCTGACCCGATTTCTCCCACCGAACACCCATTTGGGCATTTCAAGGCAACTAGAGATGGGCACGGCAAGGAGCAGGAGATGTTCCCAGCCCCGGGCCGACATCACACGCTGGAAAAAAAAAACCACAAAACCTTGAATGACGTTGCCTGAACCGATAAGCAAGCTCATATTTCAAGAAGTGACCCATTTTATTTTTCTTTTCTTCGCTAAAACTTCACATCGGGGACATTTGATATTAGATCTGCCGTGTTAAGAACTGCATTAACCTCTTCTCCGATGAGCGGTTGTTGCCGAAGAGCGGCCACACTCTTTTTTCACCAAATTACTTTCCACCCTTCTTAACTACAAAATATCCAAGCCCTAAGTTTTTAAAACAGCGGCACTATCTATAATGGCTTCTGCCAGTGAATTCTGGGCACCGGGAAACCTAAAAATTGGAGAAAGGTTTGCTTCTGGGCCACCCAGAAGCACCAGGTATCGGTAGGTGATTGTTTTTCCTAACGCACGAGCAAGTTTTCAGTCTTTGGAAGAATAGTTTGCAAAGTTTTTGCGGTAAACTCAAGTTTTTTGGAGCCTTGCAAGGCTGGAAGCTGTTTGGGACGGGCTCTGCTCTGGAATAGATAATCCCGTTTGAATAGTTTGGAGCTCCAGCGATGGAAGGGGAGCAACTTAGACCCAAATCCATTTGGGAAGGACCCTTGACACTTCTCCCCACGGTAACATAACACCTATGGAAAATAAACAGCCAAGGGGTGACCACAAATCCCCAGACCAGAGGTCGCATCCTGCCTTCTGCGTGGCCAAGGCCGGACTGGTACCAGTGACCACGCTCTTCTCCGTTCCTCCAGCCACGCTCCACCCCATGATTTGTGAAGCTTTAGGGACTTCCCCCCACCTCCAATGGAAACCTCGTTCCTAAACACG
>NW_009611255.1:4276-10814 GCF_000690535.1 Cariama cristata
AGCAGGACGGCATGGTTTGGGGTTATTAAAAAGATTTTTGGGCTTGAACGGGGCGTTCGGGGATGCTTACCATCTCTGTAGGACTGCAGGGACTCATCTCCCCAGGACGGGGGGAACGGGGACAGAGGAGATCGTGGAATGCTGCACTCGGACATGGGGGTCATGCTCTTGCGAGGCACGAAGCCGTGAGTTTCCCTCTCTCGGCTCGGGGACGAAGGCTCCGTTCCCATCGCCGCTTGCAGCATCGGATGCTCCGATGAGTTGGCCAACAGCTCCTTGAGGATGTTAATGGGTGAAATGGTGAGTTCCCAGTTGGTAATACCAAAGTCTCTCAGGTGGGCTCTGGCGTGGCTGGAAAGACCTGCCCGCGTGTCGAAACCGGCCCCGCAGAATTCGCATCGCATCAGGCTGAAAGTACTCGGGTCGAAGTTTGCAACTGCGGAAAGAAGGAGAGTCAGTCAGCGACGTCGCTAAAAACCCCCTGGATCAGGCTTCCGAGGGGTGGGGGTTATTGCACCCGAGACAACCGCACGCCGCCGGTTGTGCCGTGGCCACCAGGGTTCAGGTTGACCACAGTACCATACGTACCCAATTTTCGGTGGGAGGAGAAAACCCCACCGATTAAAATGAGAAAATAGAAAGCACGGTGAATTGAATACATACTACCTTTTTTCTTCTTCTTTTGGAAGGAAAATTTTTGCTCAATAGCTTTCACTTCTTCCGCTGAGATGAAGTGACGGACGTTGTAGCTCACCCCCACCCTGTTGAGGTGGCCCCGCACGTGGTTTGCCAGCCCGATCCCGTTATGAAACCGGTCTGGACAGTAGGGACATTTCCTCTCCTCGTTCTTCAGCATGGGTGAGTCGGAGTCCAAGAGATCATCAAGCTCCAGAGGACCCTCCAGAGGAGCATCCAACAGGAGCATATCCAAGGGAAGGGGCTCTTCCATCATGAATTCCCGGGAAGGAAGCGTCGTTTTCTTCTTGAACGGCTTTCCCCGAGGCCGTTTCATCGCCTTGGGGTGCAGGTTCACCTCCTCCAGGAGGACGATGGGGACCATCTTCCGTAACTGCCGCTGTTGCTCCTCCGAAGCTATCGAAGAGTCCGTGGCTTTCAAGGTGTCTCGGAACGTCCTCTTGAGGTCCAAGGCAGCTTGAGGGATGGTGACGGGTTTGATGCTTCTGTTTTCACTCAAATCTACATCCGTGCTTACGGAGATCTCCTCTTCCATGCTCCCAGCGTCGTTGGCCAACATCCACTTGTGCCTGAGCTCTTCCAGCCCCATCGGATGGCTCCTGAGACCATCGCCTTCTCCTTCAAGGTGCTGACCCGCTGCTTTTTTTTTCAGCTGCTGGAGAGCAAACTGGGAATAAGCTTTAGCGGAGGGAAAACCGGACAACCCCAGGTTTTTGTGTGGGGCAGCATACGGAGCCGCTTTCCTGGCGTGAAAGCCTGACGTCTGGTAGTCCTTTTTACTAGCCCCATTGCTTTTGTCCAGTCTCGGGTGAGTTACGGCAAAACCGTGGACAGCTTCGTAATGCGACGCGCTTTCTCGGTGAGGCGGAGGGAAAAGCCGGTCTGCTTTGCCAAAATAATCCGTCTCCGCGAACCGGCCTAACCTGGCCGGGCTGTAGGCATCTCTGCTAGTTCCCGGTTGATTGGGATCATCCTCATACACCTCCGTGTCCCAGGAGAGGTGGGAATGGGCGTATTTTATGTGTTCCTTAAGGATGTTCTCGCTGGGAGCCGGGAAGCTGCAGAACATACAGGTGTTGAGCCCTTTGCCGCTGCCGTGAGGCGGTACCTGCATCTGCAGGGACATGTGTTCATTTGGTTTGAAGTGTTTGTAGAGGCCGTGCACGGGGCTATCCCGTATTTCTCCGCCGCCCGCGCTTCCGAAGAGATTCAAGTTCTTTGCTCCTTGGTCTTTCCTCTCCTTGACGTGCATCTTGGCGTGCTGGACAAAGATCTTGGAGGAGTTTGTGCCAAAGACACACTTGGGGCACTGCAGCCGGGCTTCCCGGCCTTCGTCTGGAAACTCATTCAACTTCTGGATCTCTTCGATAATTTTTTCCCTAGATTCTTGGTGGAGCCTTTTGTGTTGCTCCAAAGACGTGGGGTCTCCAAAGGCCCATCCGCACTCGTTGCAGCAGAATTGACACTGCCCTCCTAAAGCGTCCCTGTCTTGGTCCCTCCCTGGTCCACGATTGTGTTGAAGCATGTGATCCATCAAATGTTCCTTTTTCTTGAAGTAAATGCTGCACTCGATGCAGGTGTACACCGTAGGGTCCTCCTCCGGACCCAGCTCCTCTTTCCCCTGCTCCTCCAACAAGACGCTGCACACGTAGGGCCTCATCTCGATGTCGTAGGAGCTGCAGGGAGCCGGCTCCAGAGACATCAACGGGATCCGCTCCACCGAATCTTCAGCATTTACCGTCCAGGACTGCTTGCCGACGGCGAGGTCCGCGCCGAGCTGAAGACTCGGTTTCTGGATTGTCCACTCGGTCGTGTTGAGCGGGTTGATCTCGCCCAAGTCTGAGTCGACCATCAGCCCCTTCCTGTGGGATGAGGAGCTCTCCAGGGATTTGGACTTGCCGAGGACAGGGTTTAGCGTTTTTCTGAACACCGTCGGAGTCAGCGGAGGAGGCACTTCACGCACGGCCTGTCCCCGAAAGGGCAAGTTGGTTGCTACATCTGTCAGCTTGCTCATGTCTTTGTAGTGAGGACTTGGGCTTTTGTTGGGTCTAGAAATCCAGTCGACCCTCTGGATTCCCCTCTTGCTTTTCTCTAAGTGCTCTTTGCTGAGGCCTTCAAGTTGCTTTGGTTCATTTTTAAGATATTTCTCTTCCCCGCCGCCAACCGATGCCCCAGCACGAGGGCTGGGCGTTTCTGCTGCCGCCTTGCCACCATCCAGGTCTTCAGAGTCGCTCTCCAGTTGCTCAGGATCCACCTGCACCGTATTTACAACCTGGGGCTCCACGGCAAACGCCGACTCCTTTCCGCACCGCGCGTCCTTCGAGTCCTTCAAGCCAGAGAGTCTCTCTAAAGTGCTTTCTTCTCTCCCATCGCCCGCTCTCGTCTCCAAGGTGGAGGTGTCCCAGCTCACGTTGCCGGACACGGTCATGTTTCGTCGGTCTAGGGAACTCCTGGCATCCGTTCTGTACAAAGCCTTCTTGAACTCCAAATGCTCTTCATTTGTGGAGCTGCAAATAAGTTTTGAGAGTTAATAATCAGTTAACGGGATAATACAAACATTTCCATTTACAAAAGGGTTGTCCTGGAACCAGAGCGAGCCGGCGCGGTGTTACGGCACAACACGGGCTGGGGATTTCATGGCAATCCCTGTATTGCTCCAAATAGTAAATATTTGGGACAAAACCAAGCCCGTCTCTTCCAACCCTTGGCCACATGCAGCTGGAATAATTTCTGCATCTTCTTCTGGGCTTGCTCCAAGCTGGTTTTGACGACGGCTGGATCTGCTCCCTACGGCAGCTCTGCCACGTTCATGCCAGGTACAACAGAAGCGTTGGGTTTCCATCACCACATCATCGATTCCTGCCTTGGGCCAGAAGTCACCTTCCCCTTGCTCCACCCCCCTCTCTGCTTCTCCTTTCTTTTCCCCTCCTAACTTCTCGGGATGCTCGGACACCACATTGCCTCCTTTTTACCCGGCTCGACAGGGATATTTGGTCTTAGCGGTGACACTTACCACTATCAGGCCGAAGAACAGGCCAACGAGCTCTTCCAAGTTGCATAAAAATAAATTTAAGTGTCAACGTGGACCATACCAAAGGTCTCTGGGACCAAAGGTTGGTTTGTTTCCATCATTAAATGGAAGTCCCTGGGTGATCCCCTTCCGCAGCGGGAGTGGGAAGTCTTTCTTCCCCGTGCGGAGAGGACCCCAAGTCACAGTGGATCAAGGTGGTTCCTCCTCATCCTCTTCCAAACCCTCTGCCGCAAGGACCCTAAATCTGGGAAGATCCCATCAAGCAGCTGGAGAACATAAAAGCCTCCAGGGGATGAGCTCTACAGTGGGAGTGGGTGGCTTTGGAGGTTTTGAAAGTCCTACATGGGGCTTGGAGGCTTTTTCAGGGAAGAAGAAGGGACGCGGTGAGGGCCATGAGGGTGCAACAGAGGCACTCGATGTTCTCTGAGATGCCTCAAGGGTTTGGAGATACCTAGGATGGGACCAACAGTTATGAGACAGGATCTACAAGAGCCTCAAGCCCTTCCGCTGAGGTGGTGGGAGGCTCGGTGGGGAAACAGAGAACCTCATGTAACACCAGATCCCCACATTTTGGCTTCTGAACTGGAGTTCAAGAGATCCAGGAGCCCCAATGTCCCTGATAGCAGCTTCACGGGGGTTTGGCAGATGCCGGCTCTAGAGCCGAGCAGACTCGAGGCATCCACCGAGCTGCGGAGCGAGGCGAGACTCCTCCGCGTCCCCATCCCTGCCCTAAGGACGTGACCCAGCTTCTGTCCTCCACACCCAGCTTCGTGCCCAGCTTCTCCCTCTACACAGCACCCACGGGGCACGGATGCACGGCTAAAAACGGGATGCAAACCACCGCATCCCAGGCTCCTGCCCCAGGCTAAACCATCCCTAGGGAAGAAACGTGCCGGACCGCAGAGCCTGACACCCGGAGAAGCCCGGTGACTTGAGACCTCATGGAAGGAGCTTCTCCACGGCCAGCAAAACACTATCTCACGGGTCAAGTTGTGCTGCCAGGAGAACAAAGCGCCTTTGTTGGAGACAGCAGGGCTGCCAGTTCCACACGGTTCTCGTGCTGCCTCTCCCTCTCTCTCTCTCCTTCTTTTTAAACCCATTTATTTCCAGCTTGTTCCTGGAAAAAGCCAAGTTTAGGGGTGAACCAACCCTCCCACCCCACCATGCTCGTCCTCCCAGCTCCGAACCTTTCCTTATTTTTTACTGCAGACTGGAGGACGGGCTCGCCCTTGTCTGGAGCGTGATATCAGGGAAACGCGATTCCCATACACACTCTAAACCCTGCAAACGTTATTAAAAATAACTCGCAAAGGAAACCGCTGGCCCAGGAAGGATCTGTCAACAGCAGATACTAAAATAAGCCCATTAAAACGTGCTGGGCATTGGTTGCATTGCTAAACGGGCTAAGACACAGAGCGATTCTGAGCCAGGCGCGGGTCCGCGGTGCCAAGAGAAGGGACAAGGACTCTTGCCCTGCACGACCCTTGGGCTGGCACTCCAAAATTTGCCTTTGCCGGGGTGCTCAGAGCTATTTGGGACACCTCTTAGCAGCTTCAAGACACCCAACGCAACCAAATCAAGCATCCACCTCCCAGCATCAATCTCTCCCTTACAGTAGGGACAGCCTCTGCAGTGCCAAGGGGAACCGGGATGGCTCCGAGGGGAACCAGGATGGCTCCGAGAGGTGATTTAGGGTAGGTAGAAGCAGGGTGGTTTGTTGGGAAGCGGGACAAACGAGATGAATTAGAGCAGCCAACACTGCTCTGCAGCGAGGGGAATGCGCTGGCTGGCTCTAGAGAGACCTGCTGACATCCTCGGTGGTGGGATGACCCTCTTCAGGGAAATATTTGGGGGTTTTGTGTAACTGGAGCACCCTTAGCAAGGGGAGATGGGCTCCCAGGCGCTCCCCACTCTGCAACATCCCTTGGGAACTTACCCGAGTTCGGTCCTGTGAGCTGTGGCTGGGACGGCACCGGAGAGGGCAGGATCAGGCTCATCTGCAACAAAGAGGAAAGCTCCAAGGTCAGTGCCCAAGTGAGGCTTCTTCAACACAATTTGCAATAAAGTGATAGTTTTTTTTTTTTATGTGTGTGTTAAAAAAGCTTTCCCAGCAGATAAACCCCCTCTGCTCCTGCTGCCCGTCCTTCCCTCCTACAGCCGGGTCCGGATTACGGGAGGATTTCTGAGCCACACTTAGGGTTTAATCCCGCCCGCAACTATTTGATGTATAATCGTTCCTGCAGCTAAGCAGTTTAACAGGAAGATGCACATGCCGTTGGCCACGTTCCCACCACCCCTGCTCGCCGGAGAGGTATCCAACAAGGGTTGTCTTGGTCCACCCTGCGAAGAAGACCGATTCCCACCGACTCTACGGACAGGGCTCATGAGCCTTCCCGGTGCTGGCACGCTTCCCTGCCCTTGGATCGGCACGCAGCGCTTCTCCGGCTGCCCGAGCATCATCTGGGGCTTGGAGGAGCTTTGCTTCACTCCAATGTTGGCCAAAGCCCCGAGATGGCTCCTAAACTAAATCACTTCCAAGCCTGCTCGTGAGAAGATGCGAGGCAGGATTTTGGGCAGCGATGAGAGGCAGGGAAATGCCTCCTGAAGATCTACAGGGTCTGCTGGTCAGACCCAGACACGTCCTTCCTCAAGAGGAGGAAAGCCTTCGGCTGCGTCCAACGAAGACGTCTGCGTCGAACCCGGAGGCTCCGTCAGTCGGGGCTGAGCTCAGGGCAGGACACCAGGGGGGTCTCGCTCCTCATGCTGGATGCCCCCCATCCTGGTCCTGCCTCACGTTGCCTGTCCCAGTCG
>NW_009611255.1:11093-19033 GCF_000690535.1 Cariama cristata
GCCTCAGCCAAGCAAGCTTGCTGCTGGGACAAGGAATTGTCCTGCATCCCTGCTCCCATCATCATCATCATCACCACCTTAGGTCGTGGGTAGCCCAGCAGCCCAAAAGATGTTTGGGGCTCACCAGTGTGGTGGAAATCACCAGGAGGCCATGGGAAGGAAGCGCCCACGGCTCGGTGGAGGGTGCAGACCCAGCACCAACCACCCATGGGGCTTACGGAGAAGAGGGATGTGCAAAGAGCAGCTCAACCTCCACCACGCACCGACCAACGACCCGGAGAGCTTCCGTGTTGAATGCAAAGATGAGAGAGAGCAGGATCAAGCTGCAAATCCTGGGAAGGGCACGGGGAACACTTTGGAGGAGCCGAGAAGATGGGTTTTGTCTCAATGGTGAGAGCCCATGAGAGCCTCTACAGCCCAAACTGACCTCCATCCCTTCCTGGATGGATGCAGCCACACACATTTAGCATTTATTCTATGGATTACTCGTTCTGAGCTGTAAAACCAGGAGGAACCTGGTATTCAGGCCACCACGCTGGTTATGGAGATGGGGAAAGGCAGGACATGACCTGCCCTGAAAGCAGAGGAAGGATGTGAAAAGCCAGGGTTGGCTTCTCGTCCTTCTAACATTTTAGTTGAGCCACTTTAGAGGTGAAACTTTTAAGGCTGAGCATCTCCAACACGTAGGTCTCAACCAGAGATGATAGAGTTGGAGGTCTTCCATCCAGATGCAGAGCTGAGGCCAAGCACATCGCCAGGGTTTATCCGACATCGGCACTGTCAGAACCCATCCTGGAGAGGTGGCGGCATCCCTGGCTCCCAGATCAGATCCTTTTGACTTCAAAAATCATTTCAGAAAAGGCTGGTGGGATCCAGGGCCAAGCTGCTGAGGTCACGGGAGACCGGCAGCATTCATTCAGGAAAGCCTGAGTCACCAACCCGCCAGGACAAGCATGCCGAGGGGAAAAAAAAAAAAAATCCAACTTTCCCAAATTGGCAGATTTTAAACACTTCCATAAATCCCCAGCGCATGGACGGAGAGGGGCAGAGAGCACCGATCGCCGAGAAAGGACAGTGGCAGGAGCCTTCCAGTGACTCTTTTGTTCTCCGGAGCTCCAGCACGACTCCTATTTTTAGAAACTGTCTCCTTTAGAGGAAAACATGCGGTGATTTATCTTTCTCCTGATGAGCACGTAACTGCACTCCCTGCAAATCCTGGTTTCTTGGAAACAGCCAGAGATGAGGGAGTTTAATGTCTTGGACTTAGGAGGCTCAAATTTACCCTCTATGGTAATCCAGCAAGAGCTGCTCCTCTAGCCACAGGAGCGTGGCTGCCGAAAAAAAAGCACGGCAAATCCAAATTCCATTTTGGAGCTCACGGTCTCTCCTCTAAGAGGTCAAACACCCGCGTATCGGGGGCCACGGGTCTCTCCTCTCTGTTTTTCCTCTAGCCCAAGAGTTAAAGCAACCCAAGCATCAAGACATTTTCAAAATCGAGCCATCACATGAGCCCATGCCCAAAACACACACAAAAAAAACAAAAAATAAGGGAAAAACCTGTGAGTTTCCCAGCATGGGCGCAGTTAGGCGGAGACCAGGAGATCTCCTAGACACGGCAGTACAGGCGCAGTTAGGTGGAGACCAGGAGATCTCCTAGACACGGCAGACCTGGCTCAAGACCAATTCGGCAATGGTTAATCACACAACACATTTCAAAGGTCACGGATTGAGAAATACCAACATCTCCAGAAGAGCTGAAAGAGCCCACGCTCACCGAGGCCATCACGGTTCAGGTTGATAAGCAGAGGTTAACGGCATGCTCAAGAGGCTCAATCATGTACCAGGGTGCAAAAAATGTTGCCTAAACCATCACCATCACCCCAAAAAACCACCAGGATGCACCTTGAGGTACTTCTCCACGGACGCTCTTCGCATGGCAGATGCTTCCTACACAAAGAGTCTGGTTTATTTTGTACCGGAGCTACTCAACGCGTATTTTAAGACTAACGACACATCAAATGGTAGCTGCGATAATTAGCAAGGTTGCCCCGCTGCATCAGGAGGTCACAGAGATGTTGATAGATCCAACGTCCAACAAAGCGAGCCCAATGAAGGTCCCCAGCCAAGGGGGACTGGAGGACGTGATGGATGAAGATAGGCTTGGAGAGTTCGGCTGGTTCCACTTCAAGATGAGAGCATGAAGGTGCTGCCTACAGCCGCTAATTGGAGGGTGTCGAGAAGATGAAGCCAAACTCCTCCTGGACACGCGCAATGAGAAGACAAGGAAGTCACAAGATGGGAGACTCTTCCCTCTGGGACAGGCGAGAGGTGTGGAGGATCTCCATCCTTGGAGATGCTCAAAACTCTACTTGATGGGGCTTGAGCAACCTAACTTTGAAGTTGGCTGTGTTTTGAGCACAGCGATGGGCTGAAGACCTCTGGAAGGTTCTTCCAACCTCAATTATTCTGTGATTTTAGGATAAAAAACCCCAAGAAATTCAAGAGTGTAAAGTCAGGAGGTCTTTTGGATGGTGGTTTCCATCAAGACCCTAGACCTCCTCGAAAGGATCTCTCTTCTGAAGAATTCAACCAAGAAACTATATTCACCTGTAAGTTTTCTACCCAGCTCCTAAAAGATGTCTAGTGACAGCCTAAAAAGAGCATAATGCAGTGCAAATGTAAAGAAAACTTTAAAATTTAAGAAAAAAACCATTATTTCCCAAACTTCAAAAGCTGTTCAACAGCGTAAGGCTCCATCCCCTGAATACAACAGGTTTCCCTTCCGCAGAGTCCTCCAGGAAGGGAAGAAGGACGCCTACCTGACCTTCACGTGGTTTCTGCATCTCATAGCTCAGCAAGAAAGGATGAGGAGGCAGAGTCAGCCCCAACCCAAGCTCTCCCGCAGTTCCCAGATCAGCTGGGTTCCCGCTGCGGGAGGATCGGCATTTCCAAAGGACGTCGGTCTGAGGATGGAGTGAACCGGTCTCCAGTCAAAGGAGGGGAAAAAAAAAAAAAGAAAGAGGCTCCTCCAGAATTTGCAATACCACTTTTCTGAGCAACCTGAGGGTTTCCAAAAGCCCTCAAAACGAGATGATCCCCTCCAAAAAGCCTTCACCGAGCCCCCCAGGCCTTGTTGTTTTTTTTTTTCCAGCCTATCTAAACAAACTGGGGGGAAAAAAAAAAAAAGAAAAGAGACAAGAAGAGATATTTTATCTCCTCTACAGCCAGGCTGAGGGACCTTGCCATTTGAGCAATGGCATTAGGCAAGAGGTGAGTTATTGCATCATCTTCCGACTAACGCAAGATGTCGCAAGGCATGATTTAGCTCTGGAATTAAAGACTAGCTCCTACTTAAGGCTCACGCTTTAATCCTAGGTGTTTAATTTGAACAATTTTTCCGGTACTTTTTGTTCTTATTGATAGAAAGCTTCTGCATATTGTAAATTACCGGGAAAAAAATAAATTTTTGGCTCGACACGTGGCCTTTTCTGGTCCAAAACCACAAGAGCATTCGGCAGTGCTAAAAAAAACGCGAGCAGATGGACCCACACAGTGGGATTACTGCTTGATAGCAGTGGGAAAACATCGTGTCCCCATCCCGTGGTGGTGCCGGAGCCGAGCGGTGGCCAGGCGAGCGGCTGGGTGTTCACTGGCGTGCTACCACCCAACCCAGCCATTGGGATTTCTACTGCGTTGGATGGTGCAGATTTGGGTTTGTTAGCAGTGCAGTGAGGAATCCCACGCTGGAAATGTTCTGTCACTATAAAATAATCAAGATATAGGGGGGTGGTTCCAGCCCTTCCAGCACCGTAGGAGCTATTTAGCTTCCCAAAAGCTCGCTGGAAACACAGGGAAAGCAGGAGCTTCATTTCCCACATCCCAGCCCATCTCCAAATCCATCCCACCTCCCCAGACTTGGCTCTTCCAGCCCAAAGCAGCCATGCCAGACCACATCTCCAAGGCCACATCCATGCTGGCAGAGCCACGACCGGTCCAACCCAAGCTGGGTTCGTGTTTGCAGCGCAAACAGTGGCGTTCAGCGGGCAAAGGTGCCGTCAGCGCCTTTGCTCAACAAATCCCGACATCCCCGGGCACGAGCACATAGCTCCGAGCCAAAAGCAGGTGCCAGGAGAAGCAAAACATGGAGATCCTGCAAAAGAAGGTGCAACTGGCAGCTCTTTCTTCTCCAACCCACTCTAAATAGGGCCGAGAGCTCCCACGTGAAGGCAGGGCTTTGCACGAGCATCACGAGATGCTCCACGGCAGAGCTTTTCCCTTACACAAGAGAAGAACGACCACCCGCACCCCGACATCTCCCCGCCGTCCACCAAAAGCACCTGGATGAGCAACCTGGGTGTTCTGCATGCGTCAGGCCCAGCCTGGAACCATTTAGGTGGGCACCCATGCCAGATTCAAGCTCTTCGATGATGTTCCTGTCCCAAATCCCTGGGGTAGACACTACTTCTCCGTCCCAAGAGCCCAGCATCACTCTGTGCTTGCAACAGCCGCTTTCTGGGAGAAATCATTTCACCTATGGTCTCATACGAGCGTCCAAATGCTCTCCCCGGAGCCAGAAGAGACAATTGCATTCTTCGATCCTTTGCTGTGGCTTGCCAGAAGCAAGCTGGAGATTTTGCTCATGCTCCTGAATACAGATGAGCTGGCGTGAGGACAAGTTTTGTTGCGGGAGGGCTTGGCCAGAGACACGAACTTCACGTTTCCTCCTCAAAACGGGCACGTTTGGGGTTGGTTTTCTTGCATGTAGCTCCAGGTCCTGCTCCGATGAAAGCTCTTGGCCGTTTGCTGATAAAAAAGAGAGACATTTCTTTCTCCTTTGCGCTACGTGGCAGTTCAGGGCAGTATTTAAGGACGCTCCTAAGCCTGTGGGCAGGTGACCTTGAGGACAGGAGCTCTTCAAAGCACAGCGTGCTGGCAGCACATCGCGTCTCATCTGACTCAGGCTTAACCGGCTGCTGATGGAGCTGGGGACGGCGCCGTTGTGTTCACGCGACACCGACCGCTCCGCGTTCCCTTCTGCTTGGGCTTTCTGGGAGCGGCGTTGGTCCCTTCACCCCTCTGAGAGCATAGGGTGCCGGAATTTCGTGTATTTAAGGACTGGAAATGCCCAGGATTGTGCAACCAGCATCCAGGTGTTGATATTTTTGCTGCTGGACTTTGCACAGGCAGGAAAAGACACCGTGAAGAGTCCAAGCGACGGCAAACCATGAATAGCAGGGCTGATAAACACTTACGTACCCGATGCATCTGCTCCGGTCGCAGGAGATGAACGCTGCAGGCTCGCACGCAAGGGGTTAAGCTCGTCCCAACCCACCGTGGGGAACTGTTGGTGTTTTAACCCACGCTCTGGCCTGGGAGGAGCTGTCTGGGTTGGGACTTTGCTCAGCTCAGAGCAGCGGCCGGACTCGGGAGCTTGGAGGACTCTGTCTGCTGCGAGGGGGATGAAGCAGACTTTGCTGATGAAAGAACGATATCCGGCCCCATAACGGGGTGAAAAACTCAACGTAGGAGTAAAAGCATCCTGAAGAGATGCAGCTTGGTGCTCCCCAGCCAAAGGATCTCACGTTTTTAATTGCACCAGTGTTACCTTCCGTCAAATTATTCACCCATCGACTCACCGAGGCCTCACCAAGTTGTGGTAATCCTGGTATGAGCAGAACCATCCGTACGTGGTCCCCTCTGGTTCCTCGAGCTGCTTAGCAATGCTGGAGACACACACACCCCCCACACATCCCCCCCAAAAAAAAGGAGGCAGGACTGTGCAGGCAGGGTACAGGCAGCATGAATACAGACCAGCTCCAAAACCACCGAGTGCTGGCAGCCGTGGTCCCATCTTGTCCTGCCGGCATCGCACGTCCCGGTCATCCCCTGTGCCCCGACCTGGCTCTTTTTTTTTTTTTGGGCTGTTTCAGTAGCTCTAACGTAGAGAAGTACTGGGGGACAGAGGATGACCCCCCCGAGAGACATCAAGTTACCTTCATCCTTGGAGGTCTTCCAAGCTGGACAACCTGCTCTTGCTTTGGCATCGGCTTTCCAACCCAAATTTCCCTTTCTACCCGAAAAGACGTTGAGGTGAAACAAGCAGCACCCCAAATATTCTTTACCCAGCTTCATAAAGCTTGCTGCTCTCTGCCTGTTCCCAATATCTATCCAGACACAAACCACCAAACCGTCCCTCAACAACCGAACTTCAAGGGGTAGCAGCCTTCACTGGGAGGTCTCTGAGCCTTGCTCAGGCAGAAGATAAAGCGATTTTGGTGCAGAAGGAACCCAAACTTCCCGCTTTTTGCTTCAACAAGTCCTTGGCCCGTGCCTGATGTGGGGAGCGAGACAAAATAATCAAATCCCATTTCCATCCCTCAAATAATCGCCCCACTTGGGGCTTGGGAAGCCCCATGAGCATGGGAGCATCATCTGAAACAGCAGCATGGGAAGGGGATGGGGGGGCCATAAAGCGACTCTTACGGTCTCACCAAGTCTGAAGAGATCTTGGCAAGAGAAACCACGTCACCAGGAACTCCAGAGCAGGAGACAAGGACCTTCAGGCACTACCAAAACCTGCAACACCCCAATATCAGCTTTCCTAGAAAATTTTAAGACAACCGTGAGCCGCAGAGCAAGACCGAACACGCAGACGTTTCCCACAGGAGAAGATGATGGAGACCAAGCCAGCTCTGGGCCGAAGCCACCCCACGTTCCCCATCCGCCAGCAACACGCCGTGATGGGCACGGGTCTCAACGGGCACAAGGAAACCTTGAAGCAACCACGGAACACCCTTCCGTCCCAATGGATGGGCTCTGGGACAAGCACCGGTCTCCCCTCCAGCTTCTACCTCCCCTAAAATCAACCCCTTGGGTTTCCACCTTCCTTTTGCACAGGAGGGGGATCGCATCCCTGCACAGAATCAATCCCATCTATCGCGTCCCCTGTTTGGTTTCTAGATGAAAAAAAAAAAATAACAATTTGCTTCCACCCTGCCTGGATACTGCAGACCCCAAAACCCCACGCGAGACCGTGGGCACGTGGCCCGGTGTCCTACCATGTGCTTGGGGATGAGTTGGTCCCTCTCGCCTCCATCACCGACAGCGGTCCGGGGTTATCCTGTCCCCGCTATCGCAACCGGTTCTCCCTTGGGCAGTTAGAAAGGCAATGCCTGCGCAGGAAGTGGTCTCCGCAGCAGACGGAGGTGGGGAACGGCACCGCCGCGAGGGGAGGGTGCTGGATGTGCTGACTCAGCATCCCAGCAAACTCCAGCTCGTCCCAGCAGCAGCTCAGAGCAAGGCACCCAAGACCCCTCCCCATCTCCTTTCCGGCACCCTACTTGGGTGGCGAGGCCGAGCAATGCACCACGGACCCGGAAAAACACCGAACGGCTCCAACCTCACCAGCACCCATTTTCCACGGAGAGTTTCCCAATGCCACCAGCGCCCATCCTCTTTTACTCAGCTCTTGCCGTGCAGGATTTCTTCGCCATTGCTGTCACACCCAAGCTTAACTCTTCCCTTCAAAACATGGACCCGGCACCCTGGCTGTCTCTTGGCTCGGCGGTGCCCAGGCACGCTCCATCCAGAAGCTCTGGAGTTTGTTCTTGCCGATCCGGACAGATTGGTGCGTGTTGCATCCGTACAAAAACCCTTTTCTAACCTCTCTGGATGAGACCTCTGCATTATCAAGCAAGCCCTGGGTTGCTCCGCGTGCCATCCCCGGGGTGCCGAGCAGACGTCTCGTGGGATGCAATGTCTTTGCCGTGCGCTCGGCAACCGCGTTTCTTGCTCCCCCGATACAAAGCTCAGAGATTTGGCACTGGTTTGGCACCAACTGGCCATTTATGTTCAAGTCAAGCACTTCTCCCAGCGCTGATCACCGATAAGAGCAACGACCCTCTTGTTGAAACACACCGTTCCCCACACACGAGCTCCTC
>NW_009611255.1:19227-31463 GCF_000690535.1 Cariama cristata
TGGGGGGGAACACGGGATCGCCCAAGAGATCCTCGCGCCTGGCTCGGAAGAAACACGGGATCGCCCAAGAGATCCTCGCGCCTGGCTCGGAGGAAACACGGGATCGCCCAAGAGATCCTCGCGCCTGGCTCGGGGGAAACACGGGATCGCCCATCCACCGTTGCTATCGATTCTCAAGAAAGCACCCAAGTTTTCACACCGAGAGGGCCGGGGTCTCACAGGGACAGCTGGGTTTCAGCAAACTGCTTAAGTTAGAGCAATAATAATAATAAAAAAATAAAAAAAAACTAAACTAAGCCAGCGCCTCTTGGCTCATGCGCACGGGCTCGCGTTCAAGCGTAGTCAGCAGAGCTCAGGAATCCTTGCGCGCTTCTGGAAGACGGAGCCGTAGGAAGCATGACACATCTCGAGATGTTGGCTTCGCTCCCCGGGATGTTTATGGTCAGCGAGAGCTTGCCACAATTTCACAGACTTCTTATAAACATCTGGATGAAGGATTCTAGCGAGGTTTAACCGGAGATGCTGTCCCGCTGTAAGCCGGAGCAGCAGAACCTCAACGTGGAGACGTAGGAGAGCCGGCAGCTTTGGGCACCCATCCCACCACCAGCACCGGCACATCTCCATCGGAGAGAAGAGCATCGTGAGATGACTCCCTTCTCCCACCAAAGCCACTCCACCAGGGACCCTGTCTGGCTGTCGAGCTGCGATTGAAGAGGAAAAAAAAAAAAAAAAAAAAAATGAAGGCAGGGAGGAGGTACCTCATCTCACCGGTCACCAAGGGCTGGAGAAGTCCCACTGGGGTGGAAAGGAGATGTGAAATGTCTGGATGGGAGCCACGCCGCAGTTTCAAACGCCTCCCTTTGGCTCTCCCAGGACAGTGCCGTCCCTCCAGCCTTTACAGGACTCGCCAGGGCCACCCAAGGGTGGCCAGAAGATGTTAAATTTGTATCTCCCAAACCTTGACCTTTTGGGCACCGTCATCTTCTCAGAAACAGCTGCGCAGCGACACGAGGTTTCTTTTCCAAGAAAGAGGCCAACCTGCAGATCTACGAGCCAAAAAGCGGAGCCAAGAGAGGACGAGACGTCTGCTCGGAGGAAGGGCCGCACCCTTCCATGACCGACGGAGCTGGGAGATGTCCCCGCAGCAGCCGAGGGACCTCGGGGTGAGGGTGGATTCCACCGTGGTTTAGGTCACCACCACCCAACAACGAGGGCTTAGGAGATCAAGAGGGACCAACCTACTCAAAGTACAGAAGGAGAAGCATCACAGCAGCGTAAAACCCAACAGGATGCATAAATGCTGAGGAAGATCTACAGAAGATCATGAAGGTCACTGAAAAAAACCCAAAACCAAAACCCATCAAACATATCCACGGGGGTAAAGGCTCAACTGAGAAAGAAGCATCGAGGGGTTGCACCACCGGTGATGTCCCGTACCTGCTCATGACCCCAAAGGGTGCATTAGAAAGGTCCCCGATGTGGAGAAGAGCTGGGCAGCGGCACCCCGAGGGAAAAGGATGGGGATATTGTGTCAAAAAAACCAAAACAAAACAAAAACCCAACAAACAACAGGGATAATCCCAGGAATCGGAATAGAGACAGGGACGATCGACAGCAACGGGATGGGAAGCTCGTTAGTTGGATGACGGACGACCTGCTGCACTCAGAGATCACACGGGAGATGTGAGTCACCAACGGTGTGGTTGGGGGGGAAGAAAAAAAAACAAAACACAACAACACACCAAAAAAATAGAAGGAAAAAAAATAAAATCATCTCTAGCTGTGGTTTGCAACCTGCAGTTCACGGACAACTTCGAAAGGCAGCAGAGAAAAGCCAGCCCGCTGTCAGCAGCTTGAATTTGCTCCGCAGGCATCCGTTCCCCGCTGGAAAACCTCCGGCAAATCTAACGAGGCGGAAAAAAAACCCACAACAACCCTGTTTCTCCCCAAAACTTCACGTACGACGGGTCAAAGAGTCCGTGCCGAGACCCCGCGTAGGTTTTCATCACCGGTGGACGAGTGAGATTAACCGAAACTGAAACAGGTGTGAGGAAGGGCTACCAAGGGGAAAACCAGCTCTTCTGCCGCGAGCAGACGAACAGCGTGGCTTGTTTAGCTTGGCACAGCCGAGAGGGAATCCGACACTTTCCCAGCAAGGAGCTTTGCTCTTATTTCCAGCCTCCCCACTCTCCCCAGCCAGAGGACACGAGTTATACTTGGGTTTTCTCAGCTTTCGGGGGTATTTACAGAACCTGGGAGCCGGAGGGAGGGATGCACCGGAGTTGTGCCCCCCAACTCCCAGCCCCAGCGTGGGGGAATGCAGAGCCCAAATCCATCCGAAAAGCTCCAGGCGCTGCGAGGTAAAGCTTTGGGTTGTGTTTTCTCCAAAAGAAAGGCAAAAGCTGGTGGTACGAGCCCAAAAGGCAGGGTTGAGGGCTTGCTCCCACGCTCCAGAGTGATACAGACTTCCCAGGATACTCCAAATATTTTCAGGATTTCAGGCTCCGGCTGTATTTCCGAGGTTCCTGCAGAACCAGGATGAGACCTTGGGGTAAGGGTAGCCATTCAGTGCCCCAAACCCAGGGCTGATCCTACAACCCGCATCAGATCAGGAGGATGATGATGCTGCTCCTTCCCCAGTCGCCTTTGGACCACATTGCCACCTCTCAGCATCACTTGTACCAAAGATGCTCGGCCCGCAGCACCTTTCGGGACAGCACCAACCCCGTTTGGCCCCGGGACAGCAATCTCAACCCCAAAACCTCCTGCTTTGAGCCCAGAAAAACCTTTGGCAAAACCTTCACGTGCTTTAGAAAACAGCGTTGAGGTTTGATTGGGTTCGAGATGCAACGCCAGCTCCTAAATGCTAATTGCTCTCCGGTGTCTGCTGCCTGCTTTGAGCAGGGAAGGCGTTTCCTCTATGTCCATCCTCCAAAAAGACCTCTAGACCCCCCTAAAAGACCTCTAGACCCCCCTAAAAATGGGAGTCTAGAGTCACAAGCTCTCCTTAACTATCCGTACAGCTCCGAGCGCGCTGGCACGGCACCATGCCATCTCCCAAAGTATTTTCACGCGAGCCGACGGAATGGGCGCGGATGTTCCGTAAAATCTGGCTGTTCCTTTATCCCTTAAAACCTTTGGGGCTCCCCGGTTGTACCCTTCAAATTTGGTAGGACTGGGGATTGCCCTGAGCATCGTGGATGGCTGGTTGCCCTCCGAGGGATGCTGCCCGCGGTGGGTCCTGCATCCAACATCTGCCCTGGGTTTTGCAGCTCCAGGACCATGCAGCAGAAACCTCCCACTGCAAATACCTGTTTAACAGGGTTTTTTGGTTTTTTGTTTTTTCTACCCCAAGTGTTTCCAATTCTGCATTTCCCCTATTACCAAGCCTTTTAAAAACAAAGCCAAGTGAGAAAGAGCACTGCCCGAGGGTGCCAGCCCTCCATTCAAGCCTTTTACCTGCAGCCCAAATTGAGCCTTTTCAGAGGCGATTCCAAGCCAAGCCTTGAAAACCTTTTTTCTTTTTTTTTTTCCTTTTTCTAATTTATTTTTATTTCCCTTAAAGAGTTATCAGGCCTCCGAGCAAATTCATCCTCTAGATCCCGCTCTGCTCCATCCAGCTTTAAGCAAGATTTATGTGACGGGCGGCAGAAAACTTTCCTCGTCAGCAGAGGACACATCCAGCGTCTAATGAAAGAACGGTTTCTATCCAAGCTGCTTGAAAAGCATCCAGACTCTGTCGCAAGCTCATCTTGTTTGGATCCATCTCTATTAAATTTCCAGCAGATCTCGGCTGCTCCCATAAAAGTGGTAGTGTTTTTACCCGTGATGAATGCAAGCAATTCACATCGCCGTCCTCGGTTCGCTCCGGGTCCCTCCGATTTCGCATCTTTTACCCCCATCAATTTTTTTTTTTCCCTCCATCTGCCAGCAGGTTTTGGCTTCACCATCGTTACAAACGGGGGGGTTAATCACCTAAAAAGCAACGACGGAAGCCACAAGGCTCAGCTCTTTTGTACCTGTAATACCAGCAGGTGAGAAGATCCCCAAAGCTTGTTTTGGATGCTCTAAGACCACAGAGAAGACTCCCGAGGGATCTTTTTCTTGCTCTTCGTTGCCGTCAGCCTGTAACGAGTCGTCCTTTCCAATTACAGAAACCCAACGCCAGCCGCAAAAACCCGGGAACGCTTATTAATCACGCTGGCACACATGCCGGAGCGCTCCGGAGAGCGCGCGACGTTGATGGGATAAACCTCACCGAGCGCGGATGCTTCCCCAAACTGAGCCAAGAGGTTGGATTCGGTCCTCGGCACCAGCGCAGGCTCTCGGGGCCACCCTGGCACGGCATCAGTGCCGAGCGTCGGGTTATCGCGGTGACGGAGAATCGCTGGATGGCTTCTCCTGGCATCGTCTCACCTCCCATGGTGGGGCTGGCGGGAATGTGCCAGGCTCCAGCGATGAGGAGATGGAACCCAAAAAGCTGCTGAGATCCTTCCTCCACTCAACCATCCTACCCAGAGAAGGGTTGGGGGGGACCTAAACACCCCAGGGAGGAAAATAAGGGTTCTGGCCCCAGGATGAGCAAGAAGAGACTGGCCACCAGCAACGCTTGCTGGAAAATAGAGATAAATTCAGAATATTTTCAGCCTCTACCCAGGGCTTGGCCATCTCCGAAGGGACTGTCTGCTACAAACTGGGGAGAAACACTTTCCCCAGCTTCTCCATCTTTAAATTAATCTTTTTTTTTTTTCCTACATCTAGGCATCTTTGATGGCCCAGCTCCAGAAGTCTCTTCCTACAGACACACGCATTTTGGGGAGAAAGCAAGAAAAAGAAGGATTTTGACCATGCGGACAGCCCAAAACTACAGTAACGCGCCAAACAACAGTTACAAGGAGGAGAAACCAGACGTGGTGCCATCAGGGAGGACGGGAAGCGGCTGCTCAGCTCCACGTTGCACCTTAGAGACAAACCCAAGTGGGATAAGTGCCACCAGTTCTCCTACCACAAGGACACCGTGCTTCCACAGCAAGAACATCGTGTCTTCAAACCAGCCAGGTTCCCTCAAAACCGCAGAGCACCAGCTGGGTTGAAACCAGTGCATCCCAATGACACAAGGACATAGGATCTCCTGGATTGGAAGAGACCCACGAGGATCATCACGCCCAACTCCCGACTCCACACAGGGCAACCTAAAAGTTAAACCTGGTATCTAAGAGCCTTCTCCAAACTCTCCTTGAGCACCAACAGCCTTGGGGCCGTGACCTCATCCCTGGGGAGCTGCTTCCAGGGCTTGACCACCCATCTCCATGAAGAACTCTTTCCTAATGGCCAGTCTGAACTTCCCGTGATGCAGCTTTAAGCCGTTCCCTCGTGTCCCATCACCCCAAACACCAGCACCTCCCTCTCCGTTCCCCATCACGAGGAGGTTGTAGACATCAATGAGGTCACCCCTCAGCCTCCTCTTCTCTAAGCCGACCAACCCTGGTATCCTCAGCCGCTCCTCACAAGCCCTTTGACCACCTCTGTTGCCCTCCTTTGGACACGTTCTAATGTTTTTATGTCCTTCTTCGATTGTGGAGCCCCAAAGTGCCCACAGGACTCAAGGTGAGGTCACAACAAGACATGGGACAACTTTTGTCCGGTTCGCTAAACCGTGCCAGGACGTGGTTGGCCCTTTTGGCCATGAGGGCCTGTGGTTGACTCCCATTGAGTTTCCCATCAACCACAAGCCCCCAGATCCCTCTCTGCAGGGCCACGCTCCAGCCTCTTGGTCCCAAATCTATACGTACGTCCCAGATGACACCATCCCAGATGCAGAATCTGGCATTTGTCCTTGTTCAGTGTCATACAGCTGGTGACTGCCCAGCACTCTGACCTATCAAGACCTCTCCGTAAGGCCTTTCTACCCTCAAGGGAACCAACAGCTTCTCCTAATTTAGTATCATCAGCAAACTTACTGAGTATGCACTCAACTCTCACGTCCAGGTCATCGATAAAAACCTTGAAGAGAGAAAAAAAAAACCCTAGAGACCACCACCAGCCAGTGGCCACCAGCCAGATGTTGCCCTGTTGACTACAACCCTTTGAGCCTGACCCTTCAGCCAACTGTTCACCCAACGTGTTGTGACCACGTCTAGCTGTATGCTGGACGTTTTGTCCGGAAGGATAATCTGAAACAATATCAAAAGCTTTGCTAAAATCCCCCAAAACCCACATCCGTTGCCTTCCCTTCATCCATGAGGAGGGTAACCTTGTCACAAAAGGATATCCAGTTAGGAAGACGTGACTTTCCCCTCGTGAACCCACATTGGCTTTGACCGATGGCTGCATCGTCTTTCAAGCATTTTTCAGTAACTCCCAGAATAACCTTCTCCATAATTTTACCAGGCACCAAAGCGAGACCGACAGGACTATAATTACCAGGGTCACCTTTCTTGCCCTTCTTGGAAATTGGAATAACGTTTGCTAGCTTCCAGTTGACTGGAACATCTCCAGAGTCCCAAGACCCTCAATAAATAACGGAAAGGTCTCACAATAACATCGTCCAACTCTCCCAGTACCCGGGGGTGAATCCCGTCAGGCTACGTAGACTCACGTGCACGCGGTTGCTGCGGCAAATCCCATACAAGTTCAAAGTCAACTGGGAGATTATCACTCCCCGAGTTGTGGTCTTGCAACCGTGGGGTCCCAGGGCCCCTCACTGGTGTTAAAAACAGCGGTGAAGAAGACATGAAATATCTCTGCTTTATCTTCATCCCTATTTAAGAGGTGACCAACATCATTAATTAACAGACCAACGTTTTCTTTAGTCCTCCTTTTGCTGTTAAGATACTTGAAAAAAAAACCCAAACCTTTTTTTTTTCTCGTTATCCACCACAGTACCGGCCAGACACGGTGCTGCAGGAAGCAGAATGCAAACACAAGTTTCATTTTCTCACCAGCAGCAAACTCCCGAGAAGGATTAACGTGGCCTCGTGCCGAACCATTAGCTCGTTTCTCATGAGGTTGGGAGAAGGTTACGCTATCTCCATCCCCAGCTTGACCCAAGAGCAGTTTGCTCTTGCAAAAGGGGTCATTGCCACAGCCACTTCTCCCTTACGCGCTCCTGAATAGTTTTTATTCCCCCGATATTGAGGAAAAAAAAAGGAGATTTAGGGCACTTGCTGAGGTTTTTCAGATATCCGGCAGCCTGGATGGAAGAGGAGAGCGACCTGGGCTGTAGGACAGAGGAAAGTCAATCCAAAAAACCCAACACCGCAGCCACAACACATTTACACCCCACTCGCCCCAACCAAAAACTTGGCTTTGCACGGCCAAAAAAACCAAGTTTGCACCAGTACAGACCCTTTCCTCCCCAGAAATGCCCAGTGGAGAAGGAGGATTGGGCCATGTCCTACTTTGCAAGGCAGCAGGAGAATCCACGGCCGTGCCCAGCGTTGCCCTCGGCTTATTTTTAAACCGTGGCCTGGTTAACACAAGCGACGGCACTGGGGAGAGAGGCTGCTCAGGGGGGGTGCTGGATTCGGGAGGTTATTTATAGACACCGAAAGACGGGCACGGCAGGTGCTCCGTGCCTTGGACAACTGCTACCGAGCACGGGTATGAAACCTTCTCCCAGCACACCGAGGAGGACCACCGGGCACCAGACAAGACCCCTCCTCACCGCAGACCTTGCCCATTCAAGGTCATGGTTTTGGGTTCCTGAAGACCCCCCACGGCAAGAAAACAACCTTGAACAACACTCAACCCCTTCTCTTGGTGGAACCTTTGAAGACCACGTCATGAGCCACGTTCCCAGCCCATAGGAACGTTGCCGTGCTCGCAAGCAACCACTCAACCCAACCCTCGTGCTGCCATGTACTGGTTTTGGCTGGGATAATTTTCTTCGCAGGAGCTGGTGCGGGGTTATGTTTTGGATTTGTGCCGAGAACAGCCTTGATAACACGGCGATGTTTTCGTTACAGCTGAGCGGTGCTTACACAGCATCAAGGCCTTTTTCTGCTCCTCACCCCACCAGCGAAGAGGCTGGGGGGTGCACAAGGAGTTGGGAGGGGACACGGCCAGGACATCTAACCCCAACGACCAAAGGGATATTCCATAGCGTATGACATCATGCTCAGCATATAAAGTATATAAAAAAAAGGGAAGAAGAAG
The DNA here is from genome assembly GCF_000690535.1 of Cariama cristata. Taxonomy (NCBI): domain Eukaryota; kingdom Metazoa; phylum Chordata; class Aves; order Cariamiformes; family Cariamidae; genus Cariama; species Cariama cristata. Next base: position 27,385 of record NW_009611255.1, read on the forward strand.
GAAAGGAGGGGACGTTGGGAGCGATGACGTTTGTCTTCCCGAGTCACCGTTACGCACGACGGAGCCCTGCTTTCCTGGAGATGGCTGAACCTGTCGATGGGAAGCAGCGAAAGAATTTATTTTGCTCTGCTTGCGTGCGTGGCTTTTGCTTCCTCTATTAAACTGTCTTTATCTCCACTCACAAGTTTTCTCACTTTTACTCTTCCGAAAAACACCAGGGCGGGAGTGAGCGAGCGGCTGGGTGGGGCTGGGGTCAAACCATGACATGCCATCAAATCCTTATTTTGGGGCTTACCCACGGCACGGGTGGAAAGCTACTAATCCCAAAAGTCTTTGGGAAGAGATTCCCAGCTGAGAGCTTTGTCACCTCCGTTTTAGAGAGGACGTAGCGTGGGGTTTTTTTTTCCACGCAACTTTAGGGTTTCCAACTGTATTCCACGTCCCAGCTCCAGCTAAGCCCTGCCTGTTGTCTTGGACTCAAGTATTCAATTATTTATTTGCTAGGCAACAACATGACATCTTTCCTGGCACCGTTTGCAGGCTAAGAGGCTGACGAAGCGGTAATTAGTGAGGAAGGTTATTGGGACTGTGAGCTCAACCTCCCGGTTAAGAGAGGTTGAAAGCCAACAACTTAAACTCAGCTTAACACCAGGGAGGAAGACGACAGCGTTGGGGAAACAGCCACGATTTCAGGGACAGCCCCTCACCCATGCAAAAAAAAAAAAACCAAACGCAGAAAAGGCCACGACCTGTAGGCACCGGGGATTGTCTCCAAGAGTTAAGGCGAGATTAGCAAGAGCTGAACCTCCGTTGGGTGTCTGGTCTCGTGACTTGCATATCTTTGCTGGATGGAGTTCAAAGGCAGGTCATAAAAAAAAAAAAAAAATAAATATGCTCAACAGTTGGCAAACACACCTTGGGACGGGCTACACGTGAGCTGCTCCGCTCCAGAAAAAGGTTTAGAGGCACCTGAAGCTCTCAGCTTAACCCAAGATCAAAGCAAAGCATGATTTCCTACGCAGGAACATTTCACGGGGGGACCCACCTTGCAAGAACACCACATTTCCCCCCCAAAAACACCCCTAAAACTCATTTCGATGCTTCACAATTAAAACTAGGACAGTGCCATGAGGTCTCAGCACCCCACCAAAGCTAGGACAAACCTTGGCATTGCAAGGACTGAGTATACTTGGCCCTTCTTTAATTTTAATTTTAATTTTTGGCCAACCTTTTAATTTTACTTCCCAGGTTCCCATCGTTCAGGTTTTTGCTCCCGCTTCTCATCTCTAAGTCCCTACCCCCAAGAAGAGTCATCCAAATGCTCTTTGGAACAACTACAATCGGGAAGAGGTGGAACTGACGGCAGCATCTCAAGACCCTCACATGGCCCATGGCAAAGAATTTAAGACTTCTTCAAGGAAGAGTTTAAGGGTTGGGCTTATAAACCACGTGAACATCTACGATAAGACTTTAAGGACCAATTTCTTCAAGTTTTTTGGGCATAGGGCTGGACAACCACCGACTCGGGCAGCTCAGCCCAAGATGGACGCATTGACTCAACCAACAGTTGAGCAACAGCAGAAATTACTCTTCAGAAACCGCGGTTTAAGAGACCAACGCTCCCTTCGTGCAAGCCCCGAAGGCCGTTTCCCTTCTCCATCTCTTTGCTCATAGCTGTCGGCAGCCGACGCAAAACAAGCTCGACGCCGGTGACCTGCTCAGGGACGTGAGGACATCACCGAGAGCAAAGCAAGAGATGTTCTTTCAGCTGCGATGAAATGATGTTAAACCATTATTTTGCACAATTTCCGGACACAAGTTCTGCATCTCGGGCATGTGCAGGATTTTTTACCTTCCACAGAGGACGGCGACGAACCGCAGCCACCAAATGCCACCGCTTTAGCGCATCTCCAGCCAACCTACGTCCCCACGGCGTTGATTTGTTCTCCATCGAAGGTCCCTATCGCAAGCTCCCGGTGTTACAAATCACACATCCTGAAACCATCTCCCTTTCTCCAGTTGCTCCCAGTACGGCCCTGGGTGGGTGCCCCTGCAGACGTTTTTCAATATTTTCATGCAAAATTGCAACCAGACCACGCGCATCCACTCAACGTCATCCAGGTTCATGCAACACGGAGTCATCTTATGGCCAGACTGGCCGCGCTCAGCACGATCTCCAGAGAGCGCCTGTGCTATAGCAATGCGTGGCTCAAAAAATAACAATTATTGGGTTTTTGGGGTTTTTTTTTTTTAGTGGTGGACCTGTTTGGATCAGCTCTACGGCATTCAACTCCTGGAGGAGCTTTGCCAAGCTCTAATGGGCAGGTCCGTGTCACGGTGGGGTACACCGGATCCACCTAAAACCTGACACCCCAATTCGGGGCCATGCACCAACTCCATCCAACACCCAACACCCCAACTTGGGGCCACCCACTGGCTCCATCCAACACCCAACACCCCAATTCAGGGCCGCGCAAAGCAACCGGCAAACATTTGCCATTTACAGCGCTATCTGATGCCTGCCACCCGATTTTAGCGGCACGTACGGCCCTTCGCAACACCTTGCGCCTACAAAGTACCTAGCGCGTCTCCGTCTCCAAATTTTTGTTGCACAACCCGGGAAAAACCACGCCACACAGCTTAAATCCAGCTTTTCCAGCACCCGGCATCCAAAGGGCTCAATCCAGCCTGAACAGAAACCTGAGCCCAGCACCCAGCCACGTGTTACGGATCCTGCTCAGGCATCCCCAGACCATGACATCCATCCGCCGTCGGGATTTATTGATTTCTACCGTACAGTCGAGCTGCCACCGGTGCTTTTCCAACCACTTCCTCCTTATCTCCATCCGTTCCACGGCCGTTTGGTTATTTAAGCACCACGCAGACTTTGCTCTTCCGCGTGAAGAAAAAAAAAAGCAACCAACAAACCAACCAAACCACCTTTGCCCTCTTCCCTGCTCCCTCTTCGCCGTCGGGATTTATTGATTTCTACCGTACAGTCGAGCTGCCACCGGTGCTTTTCCAACCACTTCCTCCTTATCTCCATCCGTTCCACGGCCGTTTGGTTATTTAAGCACCACGCAGACTTTGCTCTTCCGCGTGAAGAAAAAAAAAAGCAACCAACAAACCAACCAAACCACCTTTGCCCTCTTCCCTGCTCCCTCTTCCCCATTCCCATCTCCTCCGAAAGGATACTCGGGCCTTTGGAAGGAGGGAAGCAGGTTCAGAGAATCATTCAGCCTTCATCCACCACCTCCCGTGGTGAGGATGAGCATGTTTTGGGGGTGAAAAAATCACCCACTGAAGAGGCTCCAGGGTGGGCAGGGAGCTGGATAACGTCGCAACGTGGATCGGGAGCCAGCTTGACCCATGGTGATTTGTTACCGGTGCCACCAACCTCAAAATAACCCAAATTCAGGCAATTTCATCCCATGAGATCCCCCAAGGAACCTTACGCTCAGCCTGGAGAGCAGCTCCTCTTTGGCAGGACGTCCCGAGAAAAGCCCCTGCTGCATTTAACGAGCTTTGCTCTAACGATGACGGAGGTGACAACATCTCAGAGGCCAGGCCTGAGGACATCTACGAGGACACGCTCCATAAGCATGCAAAAAGAGACGCCGCAGGGTTCCCACCATCCCCAATCCCGCTGGATTTCTCCCTATTTTACAAGGGGAGCCAAGCGCACAGCCCCGATCCCTCCCTCCGCAGCGGTGGGATTTTGCCAGGGGTGCAAGGGGAAACTGAGTCACGGTACGGCTTGAGATTATCCCTTTTTAAGATAATTTAAGCCACGCGTCGCCCTGCGGGCAGCAGCGCCCCAAAACCGGGCTCTTTTCAGCACTGCGGAGGGGGATGCGGCTGAACAGGTGAGCATCGTTATTCCCCGGAGGCAATTAAAACCCAAATTACTGCCGACCCAAGGACGGGTTGTCCCCAAACCACTCCAAGTTGGAAACACGGATGGGGACAACTTCCCAACACACGCAGCACCGGTGATCGTCAACACCCCACGGCTTCTTTCTACCATTTAATTACTTTGAGAGAGTATTTGGCAAAAAAAAAAAAATAAAAAAAATAAA
>NW_009611256.1:0-5370 GCF_000690535.1 Cariama cristata
TTTTTAAAAGCCAGCGAGCAGCTGCGCTGTGTCGTTCCCTGTCTTAAGGTTGTTGGATGAGCTGAAAAAGTGGGTCCCTGTTGCATATAAATAGCTTTTTCTCAACTCCAGTCATGTCGTCTGGGCGGTACTTTGCGGCGGTAACGTGCAGAGGTGATTGAGTTGCTTTTTCCAGTTTTGGTGATCAGTAACAGTTGCATTAATATTTGGACAAATTTTCCGTGTGTAAAATCAGATCTTCCATCTATAAGATCATATAACATTGAACTCTTTCTTCTGGAGCTGTGTTGAGGGGGTGATTTCATTTTGATGTTGGTTACATGTATATTTTGGGTAACTCTGCTTAATTTTTTGCTCCTAGTTAGCACATCCTCTCCAGTTCCTGAAACAAGCTCAAAATTTCCTCTGCTGTTCCTGTGGACATGGGAAGAGACTCTTGGTTCTCTTGCAAATTTAAGTTGTGAGTTTCCCAAAGTAAATCCGGCTCTGTGACTCAGGTTTTCAAACGCTGAAACAGAAACAGGCTGGAAACCTGTAGCTCGGCAAGATTGTGAAGCTCATTGGAGGCCTTAATTGGAAAAGCTCTCTGAGCATCAGAGCTGCTCAGAAACTGCTCAAAGGATTTTTGCTGTTTTCTGAATTTAACTCAGGCTACATGATTTTTGCCTTGGCGTGTGTCTGCCTGGAGTGAAAAATCATATATTATTAGTTTAATCTTGAGTGGAGACATCTCTTTTTAAAAGAGATGTGATATTTTAATAAGTCAGTCCAATTTTAGTTCAAGCACTGATGCATGTACTGTTTATCGTAAATATTTGCAAGGTGGTCACAATAATGCTGGTTTTATTTATATATTGCCATTCTGTTTCACAAATAATAAAACACATTTATGACATTTTTACAAGCAGCATCTTTTGTAGAGATAAGTGTTGCATAGGACCTGGGACTGCAGAACATGCATCTGCTCCAAATAGCTGTGTTTAATGGGAAAAACATAGCAAAGTGAGTGAACTGCCAGATCAATTTATTTCTGAAAAAAGGACAGTTGTGCTTAATAGCAGCACCGATGCAGACTTTCATGTTGCTTACAGACTGCAGTAAAAATATCGTCTCACAAACGAAGAGGTTTCAAGGGTTTGTTTAAAATAAGAGATATATGCCTTACTAAAATCTGTCTTAATGCAGTCATGCGCCAAGACCTAGGTAAGAGACTGAGTACTTCTTTTTGTTACTGTACAGTATTCTCTATCTGTAAGGTTCCTACTACCTGTTTGTTAATAAAACACAGTAGGAATAAGTTCATTTATAAGCATCACGCTAGTGGTGGACTTCTGAAACAAACAGATTGAACTCCTTGGTAGCAGTGGCCCCTGGTTCCTGCAGTGTGATGTAAGAAACAAGAGGAAATTCATCAATAGAAAAACCTACTACTTTTTTTTTTTTTTTTTCCCCTTGAGTGAGGTTTGTTGAGTTGTATTGTGCTTGCCTGTATTAGTGAAATAATGCTTAGGTGTGTATGGAATTCACAGCTGTGGTGGGTGATGCTGCTGCTCTGCCTTGAGCTGTCTTTCCAAACTTGCAATACTGTATGCTCATTTAGATTTCTGCCTATTATTGGTTCTATAAATTAATCCTATATTATGTTATTCCCTTGGGTTTTATTGGCTATGCTCTCACATTTTTTGTGTCACTGCAACTCAAAACTTGTGAGAATGTTATGCCTCCAGAAGAACCTATGGGATGTTTGCAATTAAGGGTTTATTGAGGAGTGTTTTTTCCACCCCCCTTATTATGTGTGATTAGGTTACATAGTCCCTTTCTAACCTTAAAACCTCGGTGATTAAATTTCAGACTTAGCAGATACTAAGCGTACAATAAAATCTTTCATAAGGATCCATCTCACCTGACAGTGGGCAAAATGAATCCCTAGGGAACAGCATCTGGAAGAAGGGTGCAGTGAACCTTCCCCAGAGTACTCTGCCAGACTCTGACAGGCATCTTGGACACTACCTGCACTAATGGTGGCATATTGGGATTTTTTTGTGTTCGTGTTTGTCCAGTTGCTTTTGTCACCCGTGTGAACTGCCTGAGTTACAGCAGCAGTCTCCTGCGATTCCCGATTACTTGTTACTCTAGTAACAAGCTTGTATACAAAAATGTGTCTTTGTCCCTTACCTTAACTACAGACCACTTATGTTCTTTTACTGTTAGTTACTCTTCTAGATTTTTCTCTGTTCATTTTTGCTTTCCTACTTCGCAGAGGTTTTCCTGTGAATTAAAAGGAAGTAAGACCAAAGCCTTATTCTGGAGCATTGAAGCCACTTTTGATGGATGTGCTTATGTTGTGACTATGCCACCTTCTGCAGCAAATGTGACTAATGCGCTTCTTTTCCTCTACTCCTTGAAGCAAAGCAAATCAGCTGTGAGATTGAAGGAGGACATGAAAAAGATAGCTGCACTTCCACTGAACAAGCAGAGGGACACAACCTGTCCAAAGGTGTTTGGTGTGAGTCTTCTGGAGCTCCAGCAGCAGGGACTGAGCAAGAACGGCATCCCAATAGTTGTGTGGAATATAGTCGAGTACCTCACCCAGCATGGTAAGCCTAGCAGAGTCACCTTTGCATAGTAGCGCTCTTTATGTAGGACTCTTCAAAGGGAAGGATCCGTCTTTTTTGTGGTACAGGGGCTGAATAAGGTTGTGGCACTAACCACCGGCAAAGAATTTTACTCTATGTGGTTTGCTTCTGTTTTTTTCTGCCCTGATGCTGAACTTACTTTTTAATAGGATGTTTATAAAGGTAAACTGTGGTGTTATGAAGCACACTCTCATAAACAAGCTGTTCAGTTTATAAATGGAAGGTATTTCATTTGTGAAGGTTTGTGTCATTTTCTAGTTGCAAAACATTTGTCTTTAACACTTGCTGACAGTGAGGAGACATAAGCATCTATATAGAGATATTCACGTGCATACTCACACCCCCCATCAGAGAACATTACTGAATAGGAATACATATTCTTACAGGTTTTCAGGTAGATTCCAGTTATTTTTAATCCCCTCAAGGAAGTAGGTGTCCAATTCTTAGCTTGTCTTTGCATTCATTTCGTGGGACTTTAGTTCCTCTTGTTGAAATACATCTCTGCAGAAATCCAGAGCACCATTGGTGCACAGATGTGTTCTATGGCAGTTGTTAAGCTATGGAAAAGGTTTTGTGGAGGTAATTTCATCTTGTAAGAAGCCGCATCTGGTTTTACCCGATGGTTTTTCTTTTAGCTGCTCAGTAATGATAATCCAGTTGCAGAGCCTTACATTCCATGTCTGTATCTTGATAGACCCTCAGCAGCTGATAGATGCAAACATGGCTTGAAAGTTAGCTTGGATTAAGGTACGGTGCAAATTTAAAACGTGATCCTACCTTTACACAGCAGCATCTTGCTTGATCTACTTCAACTTGCCTTAAAGTGGTCTGCTAGAACACTGAAAGAGCAAGGATGGAAAAAGTTTTTGCATCATTTAGGGTTTAATCAAAACCAGAAGCTGACAAACACTCTTAGCTGCACACTGTGGGCTGTGCTCTGTGTTCCATAAAAAGATCTGAATCCCACATGACTGTGTCCCAAATATGAATTAAACAAGCCAAGTCCTCTACTCTGCAGCAGGATTAGCTAGGCTTCTGAATGCCAAGGTGATTATCCAGCCCTGATAAAGATACAATCCATTCTCTTTCTCCAAAGTGCAAGGAAGATGTCAAAGATGCCCTCTTACATGGAAAGTTCTTGAAATGGATGTCCTGTGCTTGCCTAAGGTTTGTTTTGTGAGCTAATGGTGAGGTTAACTGTGAAGACATTTTTAGCAGAGGCCCAGGTATGAATTCAGGCTATTCGGAGGCAGAGTGTTCTGTGACTTGTGGTCACTATTTGTTCTGTGTTGTCTTACAACTCCTATTCTGCAAAAATGTTGTAATAGATATTGTAGGGCTTTTTAAAGCCAGACCTTTTCAGGACCTCTCTTCTAGCTCATGAGGAACTGACTGCCCATTTGAAAAAGCTGAGCTGACTGTTGGGCGGCTGCATCCTTGAACTAAGTTTGCATTAAGCTGCCTATCTTGAAATTTATAGGTGAAGCCAAGTTTTCCTATGCTGAATTTAGTAGTATTTGATTACTGTTACCAGTATGTTCTAGCCTCTCTTTATTTCCAAAAATGACTGAGGGAGAGGAAAGGAAGTTTTATCTGTGTGGGGACTGTGTCCTTTGCTCGTTTAGTGTTGCAGAAATGAAAATTACTGAGATGTGGTGTTTTCTGCTGCCCCCAAGATGGCAGCACAGCATGCCACATCGGAATGCGTTTTGTTGTGAATACAGGACTACAGCATCTGTAAGCAATATCTTATATTAGTCAGGAAAAACGCTTGAGTGCTTGTCCTTTTTTTTTTTTTTTTTTAATCTTACTAGATCAGTTTGTTGTCTTCTGGTCCACTAAAAGAGATTATTTCTCTCTACAAACTGCTGCATCAGTATTGATTTCTTGGACTGGAACTGTTCTGTCAGATCGCTGTTTAGTGATGTCTGCTCTGAACTGATGAAAACCATATATATTTTGATCCTTTCAGTGTTGTTATCTGAAGAAGAGTAAGCAGGTCTATAGACACAGTATTAGGAAAGGGGGAATTTTTGTGCTGAAAGTGTTCTAGAGAAAAATTAATTTACTCCATTCAATTTTAGGCACTTTTCTGAAGGTTTTAAATCTCAGCATATGCCTAGAAAGTGATGTTTGATACAATACGATTCATCTGGCTTCCTCCATGGAAACCTCCTTCTTTCTGCATCTCCTTCACTGGGTGTGGGGTGTCTGGCCTGAAGTGATCGATACCTTTTCTTTTTCATTGTGAAATACTTTGGGCTTCGTGCTGTCCAAAATACACATTTGCTCACTGAGATTTTTTGCTATCGTAAAGCTGCAGTGCTTATTATGGAATTACTGCTGCAATCAGCACGTATTCAGATGGTTTTGCTTCATGATGGTCACAGGTAAGAAGCTGTTACCCTAGAACATGAAGCTGGAAGTAGTCACGTGTGTGAATTTGTCAGAGTCCCGCTCAAGGTAACAGGCTACTTGCAAAAGTGAAACAACAGAACTGTTTTGTAGAATCTAGATCCTTTTCTGTGGAAATACACCAATGCAAAATGCACCTGTCTCAATTGATTTTTGCATGGCGTGAGGTTACAGCAATGCCACTGAATTTTGTGGGCTGTCAAAGAGTATCCCAGGCCTCAAGATCTGGTCCCATGTATTTGTTAATTATCACAATCCAACTACTTGACTAGAGAGGCTTCGGGGGGGGGGGGGGGGGGTTTTGGTTTTTTAACTGGGG